>NC_143020.1:103521293-103683793 GCF_055824585.1 Amblyomma mixtum
GCAGCACATAATGGACCCAATATTGCAAATGTATGGTTTCACTATATGGTCGTTCGTAGGACCGGCCTTAGCCTATATGCTTTCAATATTGGGCCTATTACCTGTGCTGCTTGGGTAGCCGCTTATTCCAGGGCACCATACCCCACCGTCGGTGAAGAGATCACTATAGCCCTCACCATTAAACTGAATGACATTCATTCCCAGAGCTCAAATGTCTTCGCCTATTGAAAGGCCGCCTGCCGTTCTTACACAAGCGGTTACGTCACAAGGCAAGCTCTCTGCACCCTGATGCATACTCTCCAACAAGACCATGGGATTAGGTGGGTTCCCTGCCATGAGGGCCTGGCTGGAAACATCGGGGCTGATTACCGAGCTCGAGATCATAATCGCTGAGCAAGGCCTCTCTCTGTGTTCTACCCTCTACCGCCAACTACTCCCCACGCCTAGAAACCCTAAGTCTCAGTACGCGCCTATAGCCGATACCCCCCCCCCCCCCCCCCTCACAAATACGTTTCCCCCGAAGACTCCTACCTTCTCTGGCGAGTTCAGACCCTCACACACCTTACCCTCCATCACCTCCACCACCTTCACCCAACACTATACGTAGACGCATGTCCTTCGTGTGGTGACATCCTTACTTTCACCCATATCACAACGGCAAATCTACTCAAACCCAACAACCCTGAGCCGCCTGAAGAGGCTTTGGAGCAGTGGCTAGTGAAGCTGGCCAGCGTCTCCCTGGAAGACGGAGAGGCGCTGCTCACCATCGCCAAGAAGTCAGCAGAAGCCACTGGGGCCCTAGACTAAGGACCTCACTCGCAACAGCTACAACCACCACTTCTGGCAATAAATGTTTATTAATTCATGACACGATCACTTCAGGGCACAAATACAAATCATTAATACACAATTAAATTGCCTAGCATGAAATGTGGATCGCACACTGAATCACAGAAAATGAAATTTTCGAGAGTGAACACACCCTGTTCCAATATGTCTTAGCATTCATGCCTACCATCTTGGTACTTAAACAGCACCATGCTTGGGCAGGGGGTGAACGCGGGTAATTAAAGGTTACCGCACATATTAGGGCACGAATACTGTTTACACCAGAGCCTTGCTCATGGGCCTTCAACTAAGTGTGTGTGCAGAAGAAAGAAATAAAGTATCAACGAAAGAAAGATTTGGTTTTATGCGGTTTAACGTCCCAAAGCGGCTCAGGCTATATGGGACGCCGTAGTAGAGGGTTCCGGATAATTTTGACCACCTGGAGCTCTTTAATGCACACCGACATTGACGAGATGCCAGCACGAGAACCTGAAGCCGGCCGACTCATAGAGCCAATAATACGAAATCCTCACAATATTAAAAAGTGCGAGCTTCCTCGACTTGGAGCTGTGCAAAATCAACGTATTTACTTTCAAGGTCCTCGAAGCCGGCGCGTTCACGTACTCGCGCACGAGTGTTTTCGTCCGAAGAAGAGACTTGAAAGTCCCGCACTGCGCTCCTCTTTGTGAGCGCGGTGAAGGACCTAGGAATTCTGAGCTGAGGATTTCCTGCTGCGAGACATTGTAAACCTCCTCAATGGGAAAAACACGCTTCGGTGGTGTCGTTGCATGCACTCTTGGCTCGCCTGAGCTCAGCGGCAATTTGCTCTTGTTCGCGGTGTTTTGTATATGTTTGGCGAAAGGTCATTGTTACTTCCTCGTTAAGCAGCATGGGCAGTAGTGTTAAGTGATTTGAAGGTTACCGCGGTTGTTTTTACCGCGGTTGTTTAAGATAAGTAGACTTATCTTAGTATGATTGTCACGATTGCTCTCCAACAGAAACGACGAAGGTGCAGGACAGAAGAATCGAGAGGCATGTTAAGTTAGACCACTTTATATCGAGTTGGTTAAGCCTAAAGTGATAACCATCATATCGCGCTAGTCTGCAGGTTTATTCGAACAACGAAGCGGGCATACTTAGTTATTTCGTTGCTAATTTCCTGCCGAGGAGCGTGTTTAGAATAATAACGACAATTAAAAATTAATCTTGAATAAAGAGAGATTATAAAATTAAATTTTGCCCAACAGAGGTTTCCGTGCTAAGGCAGTTGCGTCGGCGTGGGATATGGAGAACGCAGTAGTGGAGAGCTGCGAATTAATTTGGACAACGGCAGGCTCTTTAACCTCCAGCAAAATCTCAAGGCAGGAGGTTATTGAATTTAGCATTCATGAAAATTGAATCGCTTTGGTCTGGAATTGAACCCGAGATCTTGGGTCCGGAAGTCAGATATCTCAGGAGCCAAACGTTACAATCGACGAACTACCGCGGCGAGTATAAGAAATGATGTGCACCCCAATGACAGAATCTCAGGCTACAGTAAACTGTCCGCAAAGTGCGAAAGCTCATCGAGACGCTAGGACAAACCTATCTGCTTAATAAGCAAGAACGTTCACACAAGGCGAGTGTTATTCTTCTTGAGAGCCTTGAAAAGAAGGCCACATAACTTAAAGAAACAAAAAGGATGGTGAAACAACGAGTCTTGTCGTGCCCCAAACTTTGCCACTGATATTACTGGTTAGCCACGTGAAGTGGTGACAAAACGGTGACCGAATGGGCTTTGAAAGCTACGGTCTATTCATCGTACCTAAGCCATACATTTTGCGCCCACAAGGACTTTTCTATTATCCTTAACTACACTGTTTTCCTCTACTACTCCGAAAAAAAGGAAAAAAAAAATGCCCCACAGCGAGAATTTCTCGCCTACTGCTTTGCGAAGAGCCAAAATAATTGAGTTCATCTGCCTGCGCTTCGAACTTTCAACAAAGTATGATTAAGTGTCAGACGAGCGGGCACGAAGTTTTGCGGGTGTCCGTCTCAACTGGACAGTAATTGCAGAAGGAGAGTCAACTGTATTGCCGCCACGACTGTTGCATGCGCAGCTCTTATGAGTGGCGCGTGCATCTTTCCTTGTAGTTCTTAAGAACAGGCATGCTCTTAACGGCTGCATCGACACACTTTTAAGCATGAAATGCTTTTAGCCCCCGTTGTCGGCAGTGTGGTGACGTCACACCGAGACCGAGAGCCATCATCCGGGCACTGAAACGAGAACATCCGGGCACCGTACGAGACGAGATTTGTTGTTGTTGTTGTTGTTGTGACTGAGAGAAAGATGAAAAGGAAATTGCACGGGCCTGCTACTGGCTCTAGCCAAGCCACCACCGCTGCCAACGTGCAGATAGAGGAGAGGTAAGAGATCAGAGGAAAGAAAAAAAAGGCAAGAAAAGACGCGCGTCGCACCAACAACTGCGTCCGCCGGAGCGGACGCTGCTGAAAAAATCAGATACGCGGCCGAAGCCGCGCTCGCCGAAGCGAGATCAGATCCAGACTTGAGATTTAACGAGACTCTCTAAGCCCTCTTACGCGACCGGCATGCAAGCGCAGGTTGGTCTCCAAAGCAGTCACAAAAAATAACTGCTTCCAGTGCCTTCTCAATGTTTATCAAGATATCAGTCGCTGTGCGTTTGATAATGCACGGAATTATAATTTGCGATTTCTAATAACGCGTGCAAAAAGCACATAAATGCCACGATACACTTCGTTGTCATACGTGATCTCTTAGGGGCTTCGCGCATCGAAGCAAAGCCGCGCAGGCGCACAGGGGCCCGGGGGAGAAGCGCTGCGTTCAAAGGGCACGGCAACGCGCCGAACGGGTGGTGGCGTTCCTCCCTTCCATTACGGTGCGGTTCGGGTGTCCACCGAGATGGCAGAGGATTACTGCGCCATTTCCTTTCCTCAAAAAACCTTGCGTTCAAATGGCAAGGCATCGCGCTAAACGGGTGGTGGCGTTCCTCCCTTCCTGTACGGTGCGGTTCGGGTGTCCACCGAGATGATGACAGGCCCGTAAACATTTCATGCTTACTCTACTCTCGGTTACGGGAGAGGCTGAGACTTTTTGTCCACGAGTTTCTGTGCATGGGTTATTGAAATAGACTTCCTAGCAGACAGTGCTCTGACACATAATGTTCTTCCCTAACATCACGAGCAGGTTGATGAAAGGAATGAAACCGCTATAAGGCAAGAAATCACTATACAACCGCTTTTCCCCGCCAAAGGACCCCTTCCAGCCAGTGAGATCGGCCGATTGTCAAGAACATGCTAGCTTCATAACGCAGGCACGACAATGCACGGAGCGGACTATCCCCTTTCATCTGCCGCTCCAAGCATTGTCACACTAGCAGGGTCATGAGAACGGCTGACGCCATTGGCTGGAAGGTGGGTCCTTTTGACGGGGAAAAAGCCGCTGCGTTGTTGAGTTGCATCCTGCTTCACTTCACTTAACTTCACTTTATTACCTTAAAGGCCCCCAGGATTGGGTGTATTACATAAGGGGTGGGTTACATTGAAAAATCAGATTGAGTAAACAAAGAAAAAATGTAAGATAGAAATATTATTCGCTGTTAAAGGTAACAGCTAAACAGTTCGCAAATGTTGATGGGCAGGTGATTGCGGCGATGGAAGTAAAAGAAAGAAAAATAAGAGCGTTCCGTCTGTCATTTATACGGTGGGCCCTTCGTCTTCGGGTATAATTTTTTTTTTCGGATTTCAGGAGGGAAAAATCGGTCGATATTTTTTTTTTACCGAAAATCGGGCATAAATCGGGTTATTCAGCGAAAGGTTCCATCATTCATATTTTATCGGGTCATATTCTTTATCAGAAAATAATTCACTATAAGAGCTCATTTGTGTAGACAACATAAACTGTTGCATTTTTTTTTCACATTGTTTTGTAAACAACACGAAAATAGCAAGTTTCACTGGAAAATATTTTGCCGCAAACATTATCACCTACTGCGCCGCACTTCTGCGTCCTTGAAACACTCATCTGTCTTTGTTTCTAAGCTGAAACAACATTACTTCAACGTCGCGGCGATCACATTAAACCCCGAACAGCCTTGAAGCAATACGCTCTTAGAGTGGGCAGTTTCATACAGTGATGCCATTGAAACGCCTTTCCGTACCAACGCTACTGCCTCTCGCTTCCTAAACTTACTGTTCTAACTTGATCTCTAATTAAATACCATCATAAATAAAAAAACCCAAAAGAAGTTTAAAATGACCACTTCACTGCAAACTCCCCTTTGGATTTCCGTTCAAGATGTCCGCTAAATTGCTTGCGGTGTCTTCAGCTTTGTTCCCACGGACGTTTCCTAGAAGGCTGTTCTTCGGGTATAAACCGGGTTTAACTCCTTCTTTAAGAAATTTTTTCAGGGTGTAAAATGCAGAAAAAATCTGATTCTACACGTAAACGAAGGGCCTTATTTACACGGAGAAAAAGATAAAATGCAGAAAGCAATGATTTCCACGCGCAAATAAAGGAGCAGTGTTCGCCAAATCTACTTCTCCGACACACATATTGGTTGAGTGTGTTCATACTTGTAACGACGACCAAGCGAGTCTTCACTAAGAAAAAAAAAAAGAAAAAAATAGTTACACGCGCCAGCGATGAGTACGTAGCTTTCAGTACAAGCGTGCAGTACTTGACCCACTGTACTTGAAATCCAGTTCAGATCTGCAACAACGAATAGACCAATTCAAGGACAATGAACGCACTTAAAGGGCCTGGTCTTCGACGTGGAGGTCCGGCGTGACCTTATTCGCAGTGTATCCGTTTTATCCGGTTCATCCTTTCTTCCTGTCTGTGCTCGTGCAAACCCTTCCCATTGTAAACGAAGCGGAAACAGAAAGAAGACCAAAAGAAAGAAGAGAAGAACGTTAACGGAAGTAGAAAGAAGAGCCTAAAGACCTGCAACAGCATCAACAGAGTACATTGGAAGGAAATTGAAAAAGAAAAAAAGAAGAGCAAGGGAAAAAGAAGGAACGAAAGATACTTTGAGTAGAAAAGAAAGACTGTTCTACCTTCGGGCTTTCCCACATATATATCTACACACACGTTGTGAAGGCGATTCCATCGAGCGGGCGAGGGGGGGGGGGGGGGGCATCTGTACCAACGAAACGTGACGTCGTCCTAATGGTTGCAAGTGAGCTTTGGTGTCGGCTCCCTTTGCCGTTACAGCCGACCGGTACGGTAGTGGGAGGCAGTGGAGTAAAGCTCGGAAAAGAAAGGAATAATAGAAAAATGGAGTCAGTTCAGCCGTTTTCGGCTTTGAGCGCGCCCTTATACATTGCTCTTCCTTCCGAAACACGCACGAAGACCCTTCTTCCTCTCAGGGATATTTGCAGGAACCGGCGAGCCGTGAAGGCGGAACTAATACGTTCGCCGCGCTGAGCCTTTAATTCGGTCACAGCGACAGCAGTGTGGAAGTCCCGTATGTCTACACGCTGGGTGGCTTGCAAGAGCGATTACCCCGAATCCCGGGTAGGAGCAAAGTTGGCCAAGAAAACGCGTTTTTTTTTTCTCGCTGGGAGCTCCCGATTTCCGAGACGTCGCAGGAAACGGAGTTACATAGTCGCAAGAAGGTTACATCGATTTGCGATCAAAGCATGCGCCCAGAGATCTATAAATCTCCGTGATCTGAGGATCGGCGTGCGTTGGAGCGAATCGGTTGTCCTGCTTTTCTACAATGAGTGTTGCCTCAGAATATTAGCCGTTTTTAATGCCAATGCCCGCAAGCAGTAAAGTGGTGCTGGACCCGCCGTGGTGGTTTAGTGGCCATGGACTCCGGCTGCTGAGACCGAGGTTGCGGGTGCGATGCCAGGAGCGGCGGCTGCATTTTGGTTACGATGAAATGTATAATAGAAAGACCCGCGTAGTGAGATTTTAGAGCACCCTCTACCAAAGCGCTCTTGATCAGCTGCGAAAGGAGCAATTTGTAAGCGCATCAATCAATCAATCAATGAATCAATCAATCAAAGGTTATTACTTAATTATTTCACTGTTAATCACCTAATATATCAATCAGTGGTAGGCAAGAAATTAAAGCCCGGAATAACAATTGATGAAAGCAGAGGGTGACTGCTGCACTGCGGTTGTTTGGAAGAAAAATGTAGACGGATTCGGGCAGTTGACTAACTCACGTACCTAATTCATTTCCTCACTCACTCACTCACTCACTCACTCACTCACTCACTCACTCACTCACTCACTCACTCACTCACTCACTCACTCACTCACTCACTCACTCACTCACTCACTCACTCACTCACTCACTCACTCACTCACTCACTCACTCACTCACTCACTCACTCACTCATCACCTAATTAGTACGGCATGCCTTGTGGAATCTTCCATTTGTTCCATATGCACGGCGCGGCTTCTTTTTTTCGCTTTTACTGAAAAAGAAATATGCTATTTCCGTCGAAGATAACGCTCATTCAAGTAGCCACTGGGTAATGTAATTAAAATCCCCGTATGGCCAGTAAGTAGCCTTAGGAGGCGCAAATATTTCCACTTCCCTGATTGTGATTCGGGTTTGGACCGAGCTGTGTGTGGGTCGTTAAAGGCAATGCGTTTTTGCTGGCTTCGAGAGAAATCGAACGCTCCGTACGCGTATTCCGACATAACGGGAACACCGAGATAGGCCGCGACCGCGAATAACGAGTGACTACTTAGACACTATGAGTGAACATACGAGCCTAGAGTAACAAAAAACAAAATGGCGATAGCAATCCGGTCCGGTTTCCACGAATTCCTCTTTGATCGCGTTCCACTTGAAAATACATATAATCCATCTAGGCATGGCATGCAATGAGGAAAACTGACAAGCGGTGGTTTATTAATGCGATATCGCCCACCGCGGTGGCTCAGTGATTATGGCGCTCGGCTGCTGACCCGAAGGACGCGGGTTCGATCCCGGCCGCGGCGGCTGAATTTCTCTGAGGCGAAATCTAGAGGCCCGTGTGCTGTGCGATGTCAGTGCACGTTAAAGAACCCCAGGGGGTCGAAATTTCCGGAGCCCTTCCCTACGGCGTCTCTCATAGCCTCAGTCGCTTTGGGACGTTAAACCCCAATAAACCAAACCAAACCATTAATGCGATATCATTTGAAGCCCCATGGCGTCATAATGCGTCGTCGGTCATAAACTTCGCCTATTGGTGCCAGGTTAGTGACGTCAGCAATTGGGAGCATTACCATTGGCTGGACGGAAATGACGTCACTAGAACGGAAGTGACGTGGTTGCATTGCCAACACAATGGAATTCGGTGTCCCAGTGAATATTTAGGGTGGCAGTTTGGATACCAGGTGAAGGCAAGCGGATATATGTGGAGTTCCGAGATTGAAGTGTAATGAGCAGCTCAGGAAATTTTATGGAATAACGTACGACCGCTTGATGCTATGGATATAATTGAATGGGATATAATTGAAGGTCAGAGGCCCAACATCTCATACGCTATGTTGTAGTTTTATCGGTACTTGGCTGCATTCGGAAAACGTGTTTCTAATCACGGATTCAATTTCAGTATTGAATAACATTTGTGATTCCTTTTAAAGCTGGTCATCTGATGAATAAGGAACAGACTAACGACTTGTATGCGAGCGATATCACTGATTTAGACAGACGTAGGAACTGTTTATGAAAAACCGAAAATAGGCAGTGCATGAACCTGAAGATAAGCGGCACAATAAAGAGACAATCTCTTTATTTGCCCATATATCAAGAAAGGACCACGCCCAAAGCTACGCTCCTCGAAGGGCATTGCTTTGACCTTGGCCTGACCTTGGCCATGATTGCTCGTGCACCTGACGCAACAAACCCACGCGAGCATACATCTTGCCTCTTGGCGGCAGAAATACAGCAGGCCGAGTTCCGCGGTGTCCTTGACGATACGTCCTCTCCATGTGTGTATATGTATATACACACACACCGGCTGTCTACACAGCCCTTGCGACCATAGTCACCCAAAGACCGCCGCGCTATAAATTTACGAAAGGGACATATGTGAAGAAAGCGTGTTACCTTATGCTTGAACAGACTACGAGTGCTAGCTGGGACATAGTAAAGTCAATCCGAAAATCTTGGACAGCTTAAGAAACTACAGCACATACAATCGTCTTTAACTTTGTCCTTAGCGAATCGCTGAAGCGGTTGGGAGCAGAACCCTTGACCTCACGTTGTGACATAAGGAGTTGGTACTGCGTTACAGAGGACCATTCCAGGGGACGAGGAGATAAGCTTGCCATTTAGACCTGTGTGCTTTAACGTACTATGAGCGCAATGCGGCCGGCGCATAGCCGTAAGACCTGGCATTACACGACCTCCCTTAGATACGGCGTTCTTTGAAGACCGGAAGCGTAAAACGATAAAATATCACGAGGGCGGTGATAACGGCGTATCCCTAGTTATCTTCAAATAGGTCCACTCTGGGGAAATGCCACTGCGCATTACAGAGGCTCCTAGGCATACCTTCAGTTCGAGCACACATTTCGAAATGGCTTACAAAGTAAGCATTGTTGCAGAGGTTGTTGGGGCAAGCCATCAATCTCTAAAGTAGGGGATTTAAAGTATCGAGGCAAAGCTGCAGTAATTGCTTTGCATACAAGACTACAAGATAGAACGGAAGAAAGAATGGGACGTAGAAAACAAAACCGTCAATGTCTGAGCCTAGTTCACTGGCCTTTCCAAGTCGTCTGGTACGAAGCGTAACGTGGTCACAACGTTTTCAACACGTCACCCCTTAACTATGCCGGGCGGCGGATCATATTTCACCAATGGATGTGTACGCCAGCCAAAGAGAACAGCGCAGACAAACGGCTTGAGAGAGCTAAAAACGGCTTAACAGGAAAACTCCGCAGTTGCGTAGTTACCTTGCTCTTGTATACAAATTCGTTCAAAGCGTGCAGTCCAATGTTTTCTACGTGACGCCAACCGAAACAACCGGCTAAGATAATTGGCTGCGAAGGTACAGACGCATGCAATATTAAAGGAACCACTTCATTTTACTTGTATAAGAGTGTTCATTTTCGCGCCTGCATCGAACTTGAAGAGGAAATCAACGAAAATCCGGATTAAAGAAAAAAACTAAAAAAGATAACTCGAAAAGCCAGCTTGTTATCAAGACTTTGGAAATAATCCTGACTCCATGCTATTTAAGTCTGTCCTTTTGATATCGCTTTGGCCTGTGCAGTTTCGGCCATAATTATACGCAGGACGCTCCGGTGCTGAAACTACACTCATGTCTTAACTAGAGAAAATTAGGCAGTACTATATTCACATGTTAGCACATGCCACTGATGTGCTTGCATTATGAATTCAATAAACCATCATGTCTTCTCTACGGAATGCACAAGAAAATTTGAAACGCCGAAGTGTTCTCCGAACTATTTTGGCCGCACCTACAGCACGTGTTGCAGATGCTATAGCATGTTGCTTGATTGTTTGCGTGGGTTGTTAGAGGAATAAATTCACCACGACGCTCACCTACGTACATGAAAGCCACTCAGGCGCTTTTCGGAGTCAGCTCAAGCGAAGAGCAGGAATTTAGTGCGAAATTTAAGCATGAAACTAAAAGTTTGCAAATACACTGCATAGAATATGAATAGCCATTCAGTATTTCGACTCAAGCGATGTTCCTGTAAAAGCGTATAGGTACCGTGCTAAGAAAAGAATAGGGCTAACTCTTTTTCGGAACGACGAAATTTAGCGAACCAAAAAAATTGTTGTTGACAGAAATAACAGTGCAGAGAACCGCACCGCAATTCACTTTAATTCTACAGCCCAGTCATGACATAACATTATCTATTAAGAAAACGCCAAAGCAAACAGACGACATCGTATGAGTAGCAGTCGCAAAACGTTGAGAGAATTCCAAACCATTCAGTTCGGACATCTGGTAACGGATAACTTCCCTCATAGCACCCGCGGCGTAAGTTAAAAAGAATCCATGAAAATTTGGGCAGTGCAAACAATAAAATAAAAAAAATACAGAAACCACGGCAGCTTGCTGTCAAAGCACTACGCAGGTGCATCGTATCCGGTCAGCGACTTGGGGGCTTCTAATAAATTTCTACTAAGCCCCATATGTTTCTTTCTAGCTGCGTCCATTCAACCTCTGTTGGCGGTCGTTGCATCGTATTAAGTGATGTCTGTATTACAAACTGTCGTCCTTGCGCAGGTCACGTGTAGGACGCCGGTAAGTTTATGTGGCGCAGTGTTTTCCCTGTGTAGTGTATTACTAGCTGGTGCTGCACTGTGTACACAGCCTTTTCCAAAAAACAAAGAAGCCCCCGCATGCTTGAAAAACGTTTGCGCAAGCGTTCAGAACATCTTCTGCCGTAAATTCAGCATTTAAAGGTTCTGTAGATTTAGGGGTGCAGCTCTTCATGAGGTGAGTCTTGAGAACAATAGGACTTAAGCTCAAACGTGGGAAGTACTTGTAGTTCGAATTCTGCCCAACTAATTTACTTTTTTACACGCGTTTTCCTTGTTGTGGTGGAGAGCTTAACCTGAGTCTAATATCGTCGCCAGACGTCCCGACGACCCAGCAAAGCAAAATCATGAGCCAACCAGGATCAACGCATGCCTTTGCATGACTACTCGGTTTGACTACGTTAAAACCGTAACACTTTTTTCTTGATATTAATGTTCAAGCAAGAAGCAGTCGAGGACACGAAATGGCTAATTATCTTTTTCATTTAATATCTTTATCAATTAGAAGTATAAGCTCACTTACACATCAAATGATGCAAACTAAACAGTTTGTACATGTTTGATAGCAGGAGAACCTGTCGAGTCGTCAGCCATTTCGGTCGGTTACGAACGGGTCTTTCCAAAGCGTGGACAGCAGATGCAACTCGAAATAACTGTGGGCTAGATAAAACGGTTTCACGGAAAAGGGCTATAATTTAATATGAAATTACTCATTCGGGAAGCATGCGGGAAGCCTCCTGGCAAGGTCACGAGAAGCGCGGCTGCTTCGTACGCGGAAAACTGACCGGTGTAGTTTATTTTTACCGCGCTCAAATGAGTGCTTGCTGGGAATTGAGAAACTCGCTTGCGTTCCTGCAAAGGCAACGATTGCGGATTAGGCAGAGATTTCATTTGGTAGGAAGATATATTTTGATCTAGAAAGTCGGAAGGAATCGCGGTCATTTGGAGGAATTTCACGAAGTTAGAGAAGTTCTGTACGTTAATTATGAAAAATCCAGGCGCTAACAAACAACGACACAGAGGGGACACAGCGCTTACTCGCAACTACAAGAATTTTTATTCAGAAGCTTCTACATGTACAACAAAAACCAAAACAAACCCAGAGTCATGACGACCGATGTGCAGGAAAAGATTAACTCGCGATTTTTAATCGTTCTTTCAAAAAACTTATCTCTCTTCTATCTCTAACACACGTATGCCCCGTTTCTGCGATACGATAGGCTTCAACTATCTCCCGCGTAACACGATCTCGGTAACGAAAAAGAACACAGGTTTTGGAAAAAAAATGGGAGAACATTTCTTCTTGCGATTGCTGCAGTTACGACAATGAAGAACCATATTGTTTCAAGTGCCACCTTTTTCTATATCTTCGGCATGCTCCATCAACCGCACAATCAAACATCAACCACTCTGGCCTATAGTGAACTTTTCCGCACGTCCTCGCATATGCTTTGCGCGCAACTAAAAATTCCTTAATGAAACTAAAAATAATTCTGAAGTCTTGACGTTCTGAGTCGACGAAGAGACCTTTGCCTTGTATATGTTTGTTCTTTCAAGTATATAAAGCACGTTAATAAGCTGTCAGGGCATTGAGCAGAATTGCGATACTGCTGCACGAATTTGTCGCATGCTTTTAGTTGCAAGTAGCACTAACTATGCGAGAAATCCGTACGACTGAGAGGCACGTCTACTTTAAAGTCCGTCTGCATAAATTGTCGTTTATTTATTTTTTTTTACTGGAAAACACAAACAAAACTCCTTCTCACTAAATGTGAAGCGGAAAAGTGTCGCACGTTTTCTTTTTAAATATCCAATTTTGGCGAAATTTATTTTGTTGCGCTCAGTTTGTCTGCTGTTTCCTGACGGCAACCAATGATGAATCGAGATAAAAGCGAAATTCGCCCTTAGAAATAACAGAGCGAATGCTACAGCGTTCGCAATGTTTCTATCTAGAGGGAGACAAGTCATGACGCTTGTAATAAAAACAAGCTCTACATAAATCCGAACGGACGACAACGATAAGCTTTCCCTGCGGCTCCAACTCAGTTAAGGGAGACACCTGTCTAAAAGAGCAACGCTATATTTCCAGACAACCAAACCACACACCTCAAATCCCGGAATATAATGGTAGGAGCGACGAGCGAACAATATATTTATCATTTAGATTGCACATGTAGTCAAGTTGGTTTACTCAAACGCTTATGCAGGGTTATTGGGAATGTTTGTTTTACTAATACTGTATTAACACACCTGCTCCCACGCCTTCAATGGAAATGGGGAGGGTGGGGTGCAGTCTGAATAAAATGAATAAAAAAGCTTTAAAGGAATATAGACACCTAATTTCGATGGAATGTTTTCTTCTCTACAATGATGCGGAAGACACTACTATGCATGAATTCCCACGTGGTATTCACCTGCGACCACTAAATAACTTTTAATCAAATTTTTCTGTCATACCGTTCGATTTCAAAAGCCGAACAATGACTATGTTGTCAAAGTTGCTTATATATCACATGAGACATGGAAAACCTGCAATATAGCCACTGTTTCCTTAATTCTTGTCATTCTGGCTCTAGTGAATTAAAACGACCAAGCAGTGATTACATCGTAGTTTTTTCATGTCTAGCGAGACCTATAAGCACACTTTGACGTCAATGTCATCGTTGCGCTGTTGAAACTGAAAGAGCACGAGAAATAAATTTAGTTATAACTTATTAATATTAGTACCACGTAGTAATTCATGTATAATAAAGCAAAGCATCATTACAAAGAAAAAAAAAACACGCACACAAAAGTTAGGTGTTTGTACTCCTCTAACATTTCATCCAGTTGTCACTGATTTCGTGAAGTGGTCCAACCGTAAAACTGCTTACCTTAGTTACCACATGAATCAAGAACCAGTAATTCCAACAGATGATGACACCACGAGATGTGTATCCAGGAGCACAACACAGCAACCCGCGCAACACAAAGAGGAGTCCGAAATGCACTTAGCGCGCGCAAGCGCGCGCAGTCACTTTACTCCGCGAAAAGGAGAAGCGAGCGGACGCCGCCATGCACGTTCTACGAACAGCTGCGAAAAAGCCGCGGTTGCCGGTTGCGGCAGCTGACGAGCGCCGGGGAACCCGTCGTGAACGGCATTTCCCCGTACTACAACTTCAAAGAACGTTCTGGGGAACGGATGTCTTTAGGCGCGCGTTTTAGTACCTAGGAAGAGAGGCTAGGGAAACGCACTTCCGTGCGTGCAGTTCGCGCTCATTTTCAAGCGCCGTTGTTGGGTGCTGCCGGTTCAAACCATTCGCAGCACCCATTATGTTGTTGATGGGCGTGACTGCACATAAGGTTTGAGCTGCAGGATTTGTGCAGGTGCTCCGTCAACGCGCGGATCCGCCACCCAGGAGGTCCGGTTCGCATGAATTCCAAGCAACTTCGGAATGTGTCCGATCCACGCGATAAACTACGAAGAAAGTGAGGAGGCGGCCTTCTTATGTTTTATTGCGAAAGCAATACTACTTGCACTTTCACGCCTTTGCCGTGCCGCGGCGGTGACCACCATTGACCTTCATTTGACCTTGATTGCATTAGATTGGATTGGATTGAATTGGATTGGATTGAACAGGACTGGATTGGATTAGATTATATTACATTACATTAGATTACATTGGATTGGATTGAATTGGAGTGGATTGGATGGAATTGGATTGGCTTGGATTGGATTGTATAACCGATGCATCACCACAAGTCTAACCACAAGCACCACCACCAGCTACACTACCAGCTGTACCATGGCGTACGTACGGATATTGCTTTCGCAATTACCGGGCTTAACCAAGCTAAGCCACAGCGAATTTTTTCTGGCACTTTTAACCTTATCTTCAAATAATCTTCCGAGATGCTGTCGTTCTGGTTTCGGTTTGGTTTTTGAGGAAAGGAAATGGCGCAGCATCTGTCTCACATACCTCCGCGGACCCCTGAACCGCGTCGTAAGGGAAATGTGGAAGGTAGGAGAGAAAGAAGAAAGAGAGAAAGAGGTGCCGCAGTGGAGGTCTCCGGAATAATCTCGACCACCTGGGGATCTTTAGCGTGCACTGACATCGCACAGTACACGGGCGCCTCATACGTTTTACCTCCATCGCAACGCGGCCGCCGCGGTCGGGTTCGAACCCGGGTACTCCGGCTCGGTAGACGAGCGCCTTACCACTGAGCCACTGCGGTTCTGCCGCAGTCGGATTTATGAAATTTTGAAAGTAAAGGCGCCAAAAAACCACACACACACACACACACACACACACACACACACACACACACACACACACACACACACACACACACACACACACACACACACACACACACACACACACACACACACACACACACACACACACACACACACAAGACAAGAGAACGGGACAGAGCGCTTGTGTGTGTGTGTGGTTTTTTGGCGCCTTTACTTTTAAAATGAATTACCACCTAGCCCAGCAAGAAGTTCTCGTAGGATTTATGAAAGGCGGAACAATTCGGCCGCTGCCGAATAATCGGCAATCTTAAATAATCATTCTTCGAATGGAATATGAACCGATTAACCGACATATCGAATTCTTATCCTAGGTATCGAATAGTCGTACAGCCCTAAAAATAAAAAAAATGTGCAGTTGCTCGAAGCAACGCACAACATCCAGGTCCGAATCTCTGAATGGAAGTTTTTCGAAGAGCGAAAGCCATGGGATATTAGTGAAATGCGGAGCCCAAGGCAAACAATCTATGAAGGCACAATAGGATGCGCTTGTCCCCTGGGCGCCGACACCCATCACAATTATCATCATCAAATGGTCGTCACCGTCATAACTTGCCGCGCGGGCGTCATCCATAGTCCGCGCTTGCCCATCTTAGCACTGGTAGGCCTCAACTATCCGGGTATCTACATACCTTGATAGGTTCGGGAGTTATTAAACCACGCGCACCAGTTGGTCCTGTAAACATTTATTACTTTTTCCTGGACATTAATTTAGTCCGGCCATCGTAATGGTTCAGGCGTGACTATTTAATTGACTTCCGCAATCCCGCGTTGCCTTAGGGCTCACGATGAGTGCTTCCCAAAAATGCATTGGCTGTTTCTTTTTATTCGTAACTCGCCGAGGGGAGGTTGGGCAACATTTTTTGAAAGCCAGGAAAAGCATAAGAAAAAGAAACAAATAATGAGGCTGCTGGGAGAGCAAGCAGGGTGGAAGCAGCGCCTAGCCGGATGTGCGACACTTATAAATTGCTTCATTGGTATTGTGCCAGCATCACTTCCGTAATGAGCTGCGCATGTTTGCTTTGCAGGTTAGTTTCATCTCATTTGTTTATTCGTAAATGCTATTTTATCTCCGCTGAAGACTTAGCAGGGTGGAATAAAATATGGTTAAGAAAGAGTGGTCCCATCATCATGGGAAGGCAATCATACTTAAATGAGATTAGCGGAGCTTTAACATATCAATATATGAGCACAAAACAGGTCCAAGTAAAAACTATATACCACTAACTACGTCACCGTGCTTTGTTTGTTGATAAGCAGTGCATCGAAGGCACATGATCAATTTAAGGCCCCCATAACACAATTATATTAGCCTGATTCTGATCGACTGTTACCATCCGCTGATGTGACTGACTGATTCCAATGAGCTGGCGAGGGCAGGGGCATAAACGAGGTGAAAAAAAAAAACAGAATGAAATGGAATCGGAATTAAATCATTATATCACCCATCACTCTCCGTGGTATAGGAAGCACCATATACGCGCGCACACATTCCATCATCATCATCATCATCAGCAGCAGCAGCAGCAGCAGCAGCAGCAGCAGCAGCAGCAGCAGCAGCAGCAGCAGCAGCAGCAGCAGCAGCAGCAGCAGCAGCAGCCTGACTACGCCCACTGCAGGGCAAAGGCCTCTCCCATGTCTCTCCAATTAACCCTGTCCTTTTCTAGCTGCGGCCACCGTGTTACCGCAAACTTATTAATCTCATCCACCCTCTCAACTTTTTCCTGCCCCCTGCTACGTTTGCCCCCTCTTGGAATCCGTTACCCTTAAGGACCACCGGTTATCTTGCCTTCGCATTACATGCCCTGCCCAAGCCCGCTTCTTCCTCTTGATTTCGACTAGGATGTCATTAACCAGCGTTTGTTCCCTCACCCAGTGCCATTAGAGATGCAGTCGCGCCACACACTCTTCGCACTTGACATGCCCGTCAGTTCTGTGCGATGAACTATGTTCGTTCACAGGTAGCACCCTGTATTTGCATAGGCACTTCTAGTCATAGGCTCGGTGCCTGAATCAAATTGCAGTGTCACAATCTTTGAAGCGTACCACAACTGAGCGGAATTTGTTACACCTATTTCCACTGCGTATTGCTTGCTCTAAAAAACTCGCGCAACGACACCTGGCGGCCCTTTTATTTAGTTTTGGTGGAGCCATCCACGAAAGAACCCTCCTAAGATGCATGTATATTTTAAAAGCAAAACTCGAACAAGAATGTCCAAATGTGCAGGGCGAACTGCTTACGCGACGGATGAAACAACAAGGTTACCGTACCGATCCTCCTTTGACTAGTTCGCGGGGCCGCCGCAGCGTGTCGTCGATTCAGTGAAAATCGCCAGTATGGCTTTAATGAGTAGCCAGTCTTTAATGAGTAGCTCTAACTTTCCTTACAATATGTCATACATGGCCGACTATCGAACAGTGTGGTTCTGACGATGGCAAGTTCTACAACCAGTACTGAACGACGTACCTCTAGATCACATTCGCCACAGAAACGCGAAATGAAACGAATTAGAGACTAAGAAACAAACGAGGTAGTAAATAACGGATACAAGACAGACAGACAGACAGACAGACAGACAGACAGACAGACAGACAGACAGATAGTAGAGGGAAGGAAGGAAAGAAAGAAATGATGAAAGAGAGAAAGAAGGAAAGAAAGAAAAAAGAAAGAAAGGAAAGAAAGAAAGAAAGAGAGAAAGAAAGAAAGAAAGAAAGAAAGAAAGAAAGAAAGAAAGATAGATAGATAGATAGATAGATAGATAGATAGATAGATAGATAGATAGATAGATAGATAGATAGATAGATAGATAGATAGATAGATAGATAGATAGATAGATAGATAGACAGATAGACAGATAGACAGACAGACAGACAGACAGACAGACAGACAGACAGACAGACAGACAGACAGACAGATAGATAGACAGATAGATAGATAGATAGATAGATAGATAGATAGATAGATAGATAGATAGATAGATAGATAGATAGATAGATAGATAGATAGATAGATAGATAGATAGATAGATAGATAGATAGATAGATAGATAGATAGATAGTAGAGGGAAGGAAGGAAAGAAAGAAATGATGAAAGAGAGAAAGAAGGAAAGAAAGAAATGATGAAAGAGAGAAAGAAGGAAATAAAGAAAGGAAGAAAGAAAGAATTGGTTGGTCCGGTCAGCAACGCGAGACGTTCACCTCTCAAGGCCGGCCCATCAAACGAAAGCGGTCAGGCGACGCCCGCCGCCGCCGTGGCGTCGTTTCTTGACGTTTCGCTATTCACGCGGCCGATGCGCCCAAATATGCGCGCGTCGGCGGCCGGCAAGGTTGCCTCGCTACTCGCTAAACCGGTCCGGTCCGGAGCGGAGGCGCGCCGGGCACCGTTAAAGACTAGTCTTGTCTTCTTACCGCTTCGTTGGCTCTCGCCTTCCTAATGACTATCGTCGGCTACCGAAAACGAGGAGACGCCGGCCCCGCCAACGATCCGATCATCTGCTCCGATGGGCACGCACACCGCGTCTCGGGGGCCGGCCTTGTACTACTACTCTTTCACCGCCACTGCGCCCGCTTTCTCTTATATGCGTGCTTCTAAGGGCAGCTGCTATTGTTAGTTGAGGCACGGGGCTATATTAAGATGCGTTTGACGAACTAAGCTTGGACTTAACAGCGCTTAACGTCTTTGAAAGCACTTAAGGTCTTTTGGGGTTTCAAGTTCAGCACCTTAGCGTCTATAGAATTCCCCAAAAGGAACGGTACTGTGCGAAGTCAGTGCACGTTAAAGAACCCCTGGTGGTCGAAATTTCCGGAGCCCTCCACTACGGCGTCCCTCATAGCCTGAGTCGCTTTTGGACCCGATGCATGCATCGGGTGTTATTGGTGCGCACGGTGGGATCAAAATAACCAGGGGAAGAACCTTAGTCGACGCTAATTGCTTTCGTGGAAGGAAGGAATATTTGGGACAGTTTTTATATACATCGTCTCAAGCGTCAAGGAAGTCCTTGTGCGTGCAGCAAATAATTTCCCTGTCTGAAGACTGCAGATGTGAAGTCCTTGCATCGTTTTTAATTACTCAAGACTGGCTTGTTGGTTAAGATTTTATTTATAATTTTGTGTTCGCGACGGCTTTGCTTAAGGTCTTCGTTGGATATGATTGCATGGATTTCAAGAGGGAAAAAATTTTAGCATAAACATTTATTCGATGAACATGGCTCTTCTTAAGGAGGAGATTCTCGTAAACAGAAATGACGCTAACAAATTAGATTCCTTAGTACTGCCAAGCACAAGACGGAGCCCGCCAAGAGATTTCGGTAACCATTGAAAGCGTTCATAACGTCTTTACAGTGAGTGTACTTTCGCCTCTAGCGAGTTCGCGAAATTAGACTGTACCTTTCGGAAAGAAACAAGGAGCCAAAAAGTAAGATAAGATAGATAAGATAAGATAAGATAAGAAGTTTATTCAGACAGGTACAAGTGTCTGGGAGAATGGACCTATATAATGTCACTTTGCAAAGGTTTTTCTGTAGAAGCGACATGCCCACGTATCACCCAATTCCATAGTTCCCCATTTAATTTCAAATATGCAGGTATCATGTGTGTAAATAACTGTTTTACGGAGTTTTCACTTAAACAGAACGCACCATCGCGCTCACAAGCAACTACGATAGAAGGCTTTGACGTTCGTTAGCAAGAGAATAATATATTATTTGGAAGCTATTTTCCTTGATTCACTGACATGGCTTGATTCCGTTGGCCTTAATAGTTTGCTTATGAAATGAAATCAGCATGAGATACATTGCAATTTAACTGTTTTATAAATTTTATCGCTTAGCAACTCTCTTTGCATTTGTTCGAACAGGGCAACATCACACATACAATTTGAGTAGCATGGGAGCGAGCCCCGTGTCCACTGAATTCTGCGCCCGAAACAGAGTTGGCTCAGTTCTTAAACTCTTCCCGTTGTGAACACCAGCGCAGAAGAGGAGGATTACAGACAAAGCAAAGTTAGTAGGAAGGGGGCACTGTTTCTTGGTTTTATTAACCTGGCCCGCCTGTTATCCCCAAGTTTCGTAGGTTTACTTAAAATGCACTACTTTCTCAATTTAAACATTGCACTTAATCGCCGAGAATACAAGCGGGCTTTCCCTAAGCGGAACTATTTGTGATGTGAAGGGGGAAGTGAAATATTTTGTGGTTACATTGCTCGTGGGGATAAAAAAATAGGTCATTATAAACAGAAGTAGAATAGCATAACATACAAAAGTTAAATACATATTGTTGCGTTAAGTTGAACAATTTCAGAATGATGACGTAGCAGTCATTATCATCGCATCCATTTGGAGCAAGGGGATATTTAAGTGCACGTTTATAGCAAGATGGCTCAAGAAATACGTATAAGAAACTCGGCACAATAATTACGACCTATAAAACTTTGCGCCAGCGTGAAATGTAAACTAAAATGGCAAGAAAATGTATTCCATAAGCTAGTAAATTACTAAACCTTCACAAATTTAACACAGCGTTAGCGGCATTTGAATGCATACATGTTCCACGATAAAACAGTATTGCTTTCAGCGGGCAATATACCTGATGCTCAGAGCTAGACTTGCACGTCAAGGTCGGACACAGGGTTAAGGTTTTCTGGCTTTACTACTCTTTTTTTTTTACTTTGTTTGAACCAACATGTCGAATATGAAGTAGAAGACTTTTATTGTCCTAGGTTTGGCCTAGAACACTATTCAGCCTCTTATAAGCAAACATTGTCGGTTTTTTCACGCCTAGGCAGTCATATCTACACCTTACATGAGGAACTCTTGTGTTCGCATTTGCCTTTTCCATGTTCGGAAACCACACCCAGGACATCATGGCACCGGGCAGTTATTTATGCCCTGGAACTAAAACTGAACCTTGTGGGCTCACGTTATCACTGTTTACTGCAAAAAAGAAAAGCTCTTTTGTGACTAACGCCACTATTCCTTTGCATGCTGACTACGGTTCCGACAGAGCAGGGTTTAAATGCGCCCCGCCGCGGTGGCTCAGTGGTTACGGAGCTCGGATGCTGACCCGAAACACGCGGGTTCGATCCCGGCCGCGGCGGCTGAATTTCGATGGAGGCGAAATTCTAGAGGCGTCCGTGTGCTGTGCGATGTCAGTGCACGTTAAAGAACCCCAGGTGGTCGAAATTTCCGGAGCCCTTCACTACGGCTTCTCTCATAGCCTGAGTCGCTTTGGGACGTTAAACTTCCATAAACCAAACCAAGCCAGAGTTCAAATTCGGAAAGAAGTTGAATGAAACGAGACGGGCTGTTTGTCCTCCAGTATACAATTTGACCAAACCTGTCCGCTCTGAAAAACGAGAAGAATGGAAAGGGGTCACATGCAAATAAAGCTGCAGACGAGCTGGCGGCCGAAACTGGAAGCTTTGTTGCACAAAGTAGCCGACTCAAACGGCGGCTTAAGTGGGTTTTTCCCGTGGCCTGTCGTCTGTGGGCAGTCTCACAGAGACCTCTGAGGAGTTTGCAAACTCGTCTGCACAAAAGCCTTCGTCAACTCCTCCGAGCGAGGTATGTACTTTGTATTCGGTCAGGGGTGCTATCTCCACGTATATCAGTGCGCGTGGAGTCCTGATAAAATCAGGTTCCGGTTGACAAAAGGGTACGAGCGAGAGACAGGATAGTCTCACTGTCAATGGGCCACTCGAAACTTGCATGGCTGATAACTACGTCTATTCAGAGTGACGACCTGTGCCGACTTGCAGTAGAAATTGGGGTTTTCCGTTAATAGGAAAGGCCGGGGGCAGTCGGTATGATGATTAGGGACGATCGACCTTTCTAAATATGGCCTCTTGCTATCAATCACGCATCTTCGCAACCTCTGTGAAGAAATGTAGTTATATCTGAAGTATTCAAGGAGCGATATGAAGCACACGCTATATAGAGTTTACAAAATCTACACGAATTCCCCAGCAGCACTGGTAACTGGCCCAATATTGGAAACATATTGGCAAATGCCGGTCCTACAAAGGACCAGAGTGAAACCATCCATTTGCAATGTTGGGCCAATTACCTGTGGTGCTTGTAAAGGAGCCTACCCAACAATTATGGACAAAAGCATTTTTGGACGGAAAAGAATTCACAAACGCAATTTTTCTCATACATTATAAGATTTCACTACAACAATCAATATATCCGCAGATCTGCCGTCGACATGGTTCGTATCTTTTACTATTAACGTTTTATATCGTCAAAAGCGTTATCAATTGCTTTTCTATGGCAGTATTAACTTCTCGTTGGAAAAAACTTTAAAAGAAAGATTTTGCTACACATCGGAATAATGGGAAATTGCCTTCTGTATTTCCATAACAGTAACTTATCATTTTTGTAGTGTAGCAGCCGCGCTCGCTCACTGTGGGGAGCTGTGTGAGTGAAAGACGACGACGATTCAGAGGCGTGAAGCTCGCTCGCAGCCCGAACGTTTGCCTGGACCTTTGCTGGACGTTGGAAGGCGACCAAGGTACTGCTGAGCCACAACTCCCTCTTACATTTGGTGGAGGTGCTGGGCGGGGAGGTGCTGGGAGCGGGACCTCCGCTCCGGATACTGGCAGGTACCCATGGATGCTGCTGACCGGCCAAAGACGGCTTTTGTTACGCCCGACGGCCTCTACGAATTTACCGTCATGCCGTTCGGCTTGCGCAATGCGCCGGCTACATTCGAGCGCATGATGGACACAGTTCTCAGCGGACTCAAGTGGCACACGTGCCTCTGTTACCTGGACGATATCGTAGCCTTTTCTCGAGACTTTTCCTCCCACCTGGTCCGCCTCGAGCGTGTCCTGCAATGTTTGACCGACGCCGGCTTGCAACTGAATTTGAAGAAGTGCTGCTTCGCAGCCCAGCGGCTTACCATCTTGGGCCACGTCGTCTATAGGCAACAGTCTATAGGCAATACAAATGCTACAGACAGTTTATAGACAATCTATAGATTTATGGCCGTACACTTTTGTTAGACTCTGGTCTATAGTCTATAGACGGTCTATAGACAAAAATCTATTAAAATTATATGGCCATAAATCATTAGATTGTCTATAGACTGTCTGTAGCATTTTATAGAGTCTACAGACTAATAATAGACGAAAATAAATTATATAGGAAGGTAACAGAGTCTATTAGAAGTCTATAGACTGTCTATAGACTATTTTTATTAGGGAGGTAAGGCGCCGTATAAGCGTGACGGAGTTTTCCTTGCCATGCGTGGTCAGGAAGACAGCGAAAAGAACGCCGGCGAGCCCACAGCGGTTTCTATAGAGACGCGTGCAGAGCGTCGCCAGACCAAAGCCTCCTGTGCTGCGGAGCCTCCCTCTGTTATGCATATGGGAGGCGCGCTCTGTCTAAAAATATCGCGCGCTTTACTGCGTTTTGGCGCCAACCTGTCTGTCTGCTCCAGCCGGCGACCCAAAAGCGCGGGGAATGCCGCAGGCACGTGGACCGACAGGCAGATTGCTTGGTGCAGTTCTGGCTTGAGGGACTGATAAATACAGCAGATATGAATTAGACGTCTACTCAATGGCTGTGTTGGCGTGACGGGGAACAACCCATTAGTTTTGTAGCCGGAGCACTTGTAGCAGCAAACAAACAAAAAAAAAACACCAGGATCCGAAAAACATGTTGCACTATTATCATCATTATCAGCTGGATTACGTTATCTGCAAGACTGAGGCTTCTTGTAATGATTCTCAGTTACCTGCATTCACTGATTACCCTGTTTCCATTCCACTTCATTTAGGGCCTCTCCAGTGGAGGTTTCCTTCCTTTAAGACCACTCTTTCTTTGACATAAAAGCGATCTTCAGTTCTAGGAATTAAACAGACCTTTTAAGGTGTGCTTGCGGGCAGCACGTCCGCTCATATTAGGGTCGCCTTTTTCTCAGCAAGCGGAAGCGAAAGCGCGCTCATTCCCAGAATGAACGCCGGCGGAAAAGCAGGGTGCAGCGAGGTCGAACGGCGGCAGATCCTTCCCGCTCGCGCTCTTAAGAAATGAATAGGAGAGCACGTGAGCAGGTACTTGAACGCAAAGGTAAAAACACAGATGCGCATTCATTCTTATACAATAAGGTTCTCATTTGGACAGACTACGTCGATCACTGCGAATGTTCACAGCAGGCTAGAAATTGAGTAATGCATGGGAGCCATTGATGTTCGCAGCCTGGGATCTCTACTTCTATTTCGCCTTCGCTTCTGAACAGCGGTGGTGGCAATGCGGGTTTTAGTGGAACATCAGATGCGAGGACGAAGGCAACAACAAACAAATAGACACAGTGAGGACGAGTAAGGAATAAGTGCGCAGATAGAAAGGAAGAAAAGAAGAGAGGAGGAGGGGAAAAATAAAAGAATTAAGAGAGAAGGAAAGAAAATAAAAATAAAAAAGCGAACAAAGCAAGCACACACACACAAAAAAGGCAGTTGGCTTCAGACGTGAGAGACGTTATTAGGCTCGCCGCTGGGCTGCTGGTGCTTGAATCCTGTTTTTCTAAACGTTCGAGCCATTCGGACACACCGGGCGTTCTTTATCGATGCAGATGTGTACGTAACAATGCGAGTAAAGTAGTAAGTGTTTTAATTACATAATAAATGGAAGGAAAAGATTTTTGCTTGCCCCGGCATCTGCTATCGCTGCTGGAAGCACCTGAGCTGGGGCAGCGGAGATGAAGGGATAGCAGGCAGACTGCAGAAATGAAATGAAAGAGGTGAGGGGACTGTTAGAAAGGATAATGAGAGAGGTACACTGGTATAATAAGTATTTATATATTTACATATGTACAGGTCGCACGCGCGTGGTGGTCTGGTCGAGCACAGCATACACACATACGCGCACGACACAATGCACAGGACAGCTAGAGTGGGGCGTCCAGCCGATCGTCGTCCAAGGTAGCACACGCGGAGCGTTCGGTCACTGCACGTAACGACCAGGCGGAGTACAGGCGGGACATCAAGCCCATGTGTTGGGAGAATGCACAGAGGCTAGCGCTGCCTGAACTCTGGGTAAACGAGGTTGTGCACGGAAAGCAAAACCCGAGGTTTTCGCTCTCCATGCGAAAGAATATCTGCCTGGAGGCTGCTGTGTCTTGGCCTTAAGGCCGCAATTCGAAGAGGAAAGAAGAAATACAACGTTGCTGAGAGCTCTCTTTAACGCGTTGTAGACGTCGGCGTTGTGAGCAAAAAATCATGGCCAAGGCTCTGGCAACCTAGGTCGCGTGACCTGCTCTGGCAACCTAGGAGTCAGGTGGGCCACCTAGGTCACGTGACCTTGCGGCGTCGTCAAAACCTGCCCAGCGGATAGTGAGGAAGCTGCCTACCGCAGCGGGTGGCAGGTCGCTCAGGAAGGGCAACCTGGACTTCATAAGGCATACCCATAGAGTTTCTTACTACTACCTAGAGGGAAAGCTGGCGGCGCTGCACTTCAGCCACCATGGACGCTCAAAGCATCATGGGGCGGTGAGCTACTTGTTGCGGCACAGTCGTAGTTTTTCGGGAACACAGAGTGGCAGTACTAAGGCGTTTCATTCCGAAAACGTAGTTCGTGTGTGCGCAGACGACTTTCGCGCGAACGCAGTGTGCAAAAGCCATAGTAGTGAAGACGCGACGACACACGACGCCAATAAAAGGTTTTACTCTTCCGAAATGCCATTAAAAAACCTCTTAAAGTATCTAAACAACAACATTTTTTTTAAAACATATTTACTTTTAAAAGTGCGCCTGTTAATTACGAAATATTAGTTTTTTTAGTGTTCATCACTTGGCCAATAGGAAAGCTAGTCATGTCTTATTTTAGGCAAACTTTCCACTTAAATGCTTTTCTGCTCGTTTGTTGCAATCATTAGACAAGATATTGAATGTTAGGACGTTTGTAGCTATCAAACAGCTTTATCTTTTTTATTATTTTTTGGCCAAAAGTTACAGTTCCGCAACAAGTAGCTCACCGCCCCATGATGCTTTGAGCGCCCACGGTGGCTGAGGTGGTCTCGAGGGGTCTCCATGCAAACTCCCATAGACGGCTTGCCAGCTTTCCCTCTAGGTAATAGTAAGAAACTCTATGGGCATACCGCAGGGAGCACCTGCCACATCGCAGGGCAGTGGCGCATCGCTTAACCGCTGCACCAGGAGGGGTACGAGGACTCCCCGGGATCTATGACTGTAAGGTAGAGAATGACCTTATGCATATGTGGGAATTGACCTATTACGCTATCGCGTCTTACACTTAAGGCGGAGCTCAAGTGCCTCCTCCAGATTTTGTCTGTGCAGATATCGTCAGCGACGAACGGTGTATTTATTAATGGTTAGCTTTAAGACGGGGAGGGGGGGGGGGGGGGGGGGGGGGGGGGGGCTCACATAACAGCTGCAGCTCCAGAGGCGGCCGGGATAAGCGTAGATCTAGGTTAGCCGCGTGACAACTATTGTAGGCAACTCGTACGGCAATGCCAGTCTTGCGGTTATATGTTGGGCAATATTGTTTGACACCCTGAAAAAAAAAAGTATACGAAAGTATGCCCTCAACGTAATGAACAGTCCCCCACACCGCACCCATGCCCTAGTATCGCCCACCTGTTCACAGGCAATTTCTGGCGCGAGCGCTCCTGTCACTCATATGAGCTGAAAAACAAAACAAAACAAAAATAAGAAAACTACGAAGCTACATGCATGCATACATGCATGGAAAATAAGATTAGTTTGAAGTGCAGTTGGCAAGCAATCTCAATCACGAGCTGTAGCTTACCAACATCCATCGAAAGAAAGCAAATTACACGAGAGAGAGAGAGAGAGCATAAACTTGATTGAGGAACTGGTCGTGAGAGTTGCTTGACGATCAGATGGGTGGGGTTCTCGTTTGACTACTGGAAGGGAAACTGAAGGCTACGAGAGGCCTAGAAATTATATTAGGGACAGCACAGCGCATAATGAAAAATCAAATAAGGGAAACGTCACGAGACAAGAAGGAATCAGAGTGACTTGAGAAGAAACATAACTTAATGACACATTGCCTCGAATGAAGAAGAGGAAATGGACTTGAATGGGTTTCGTAATAGTGGGAACAGGTAGCCAATGGTGCATTACTGTGTTATAATAAAATTAGTAAATTTGGAAAAGGTGGTAACGGCTGGCGAAGGACATGGACAGGTGGAGGGCATTGATAAAGTCTTTTGTCTTGCAGTGGACAAAGACAGCCTAATACACTCTGAAAATTTTTACGCTCCTAAAGGTGTAACGCTCTTGTTCCAAGGGGTAAGACCACTTGAGGGTATTCACCATTGCCTTATGGCATTCGTGAGCACCCTTATGCATTTAGGGTCCTCACGAACACCATAAATATGTTTACGATCGAGACACCAGAACGGTGTTTATGAGCACTATAGAGAGTGTTATCCCTAGGACACTCTGGCACACCCTTTCTACTACACCTTTGAGGATGTAAAGAACTGTAGAGTGTAGGTGATGACAGCATGCACGATTCGCAGGCAAAACAAACCTCTCCTAATCCTAACCCCATCTTTTAAGCAAAGCTACATTTGATAATCGTGGCTGGCGGTATAAAGAAGGAAAGGGAAGGAATAAGCTCAACCAGTATCTATTTACATAGGCGGAAGTGAGGGGTGAGGGGCTGGCAACACTGAGAACGCACAATGCGACTACTGCGGTATGCTATGCCAGGAAGTAATTCACGTAATGCTCGCACTTCCGGCCAGTACAGCACCACGCTATAAACGATATGGCGCTCCAAAACAAGCATATCAATGCCTCTGCACGTGACCTGTGTGGAAACGCCATGCTCTCCTTGGAGAAAATACCGCGTGTGGCTGTGAGAAAAGAAGTTGATAGCTCTTACTGACCTGAAAAAAAAAAAAAACTGTACACTGTTGTGAAATGCTGTAGCATCGGTATCAAGAAATCTTGCTCCGTGATAATTAACGGCTAATTAACTTTTGCGTACCAAATTTTCACTATGCGTTACGAATAACGCCGTTATGAAGGGTTCCGGATGAATTTCGTCCACATTGCGTAGCTTAAGTGCAGCAAAATCAAAGTACAGGGACATTCTTTCATTTCGCCGGCATTGAAATACGGCTACCGCGAGAACTCGTAAGCCACCCCCGTGCGCCATGTGACGCTAATTACAGTACCGCATACAGTCGTGCTTAGTATTACGTAGCAATACCGTGATCTGTGCTAGTTGGTACATCTTCACACCTTCACCAGCGCTGCGACGAGGAACAAAGACAGAGAAGGAAGGACAGGGACAAGCGCTACTAACAACTGAAACTTTATTTGAAAAAACACACAGGTTATATACTCTCAAATGACAAGTATTACAAATATTACAATTATAGCATTACAATTATATACTCTAAAATGACAAGTATTACGTGCAATATACAATGTGTGCATGATATTCACAACAAGAAGCAGTTCGATCTGGTGGTGCTGCAGAGTTTTGTTGCTGCCAATCGAAAAGGAAATGTTCTTCGTGAGGACTGTGCATCACTGCACGTTCAATTCGTGCGAAGTGCAAATTCAAGTACAGAAACACGAGCCTGTTTCAGGTCATACTGAGTGCAACTGCGATCCAACGTGCAGCACTCTTTCACCACGTATGAGTATGAGCACGTCAGGTCTTATGGGGCCCGAAATATAAATCGAGGCGGTAGCACAGAGGGGCATTTTAAACTCACGTGGTTTGACAGGTTTGCTAGATGACAGTATACATTACGGACAGAAAGGATTAAAAATGGAGTAAACTGTCATATAGAGCGCTTCCTAGGACAGCTCATTCCTTTTTCACTCCTTTGTGTTTACAGTGTATACTGTCATCTGACGAACCTGTCAAAGAACGTGAGTTTAAAATGCGCCTCTGCGCTGCTTTTATAAAAGGGAATGATAGAGGACAGCTTAGTCTCTTTTTACTCCAATAAAGCCGTATTTGTACACAGAATTCCGTTTTTATGTGCGGGAATTTAAAAAATTCCTGTGAGCAAACTACTGGCCTAATCGGGAGCAAACTTCGCTCACGGGGTAGCATATTATGGTCTACGTTATTTGAGATGTAATTAAACGTCGGTACTTGCCTGCATTTCCTGAAATTAAGAAGAAACTGCTGTCAACTGCGAGAAAAGCTGTCGCAGACGAGAGCTATACGCGAGCCGAACAGCTGGTTTGACAGGGCGCGCCATCTGCCGGAAGGCGAGGCAAACGCGTCAAACCAGCTGTTCGGCTCGCGTATAGCTCTCGTCTGCGACAGCTTTTCTCGCAGTTGACAGCAGTTTCTTCTTAATTTCAGGAAATGCAGGCAAGTACCGACGTTTAATTACATCTCAAATAACGTAGACCATAATATGCTACCCCGTGAGCGAAGTTTGCTCTCGATTAGGCCAGTAGTTTGCTCACAGGAATTTTTCAAATTCCCGCACATAAAAACGGAATTCTCTGTATTTGGAGTGTACGGTGTACACGGTTTGCCAAAACTCAGTGCCACGTAATTTCTGCTATGCAGCACAATGACCCTCTCGATAGGTCTGGTCGCGTCTACAGTGCTGCGAGGTTTGTACTGAAAGTAGTGCAGAGATTACAGCTTGGAAATGAGTGTGGATTCCGAACAACAGCGGTGAGAGTTGCCGAGAGCGGAACAATACCCGTCAGCTGGGAGACGGCGTGGACTGCACTGCATGCGTGTAAGCGGTCACCCGCCCGCCAACGCAATACCCGAGTCGTGTAAAGCGACGCCGAAATAACACCGGTTAGCAGACGCGAGACAGAGACTCCCCGCCCACTATGCGAAGGCATCTGGAACAGACTCCGAGACGAAATGAAGGGTTGCTTGTTGACGCGGAAACGTGGGCCGGAGAATGCAACGTGCTGGCGGTCAGCCGAGAACCGAGGTTGACGCAGGTGATCGAGAGTCTGGTCTGGAATGCTGTTGCCACTGTCGTTTGGTTCAGTTTTCTCTAGAGCCCGATTGCTGTGGGGACGGCTCCTCCCTAGGTTAGTAGCTGGGACAGAGGGCAGAGGGCGCCATTTTGTCAAGGCTAGGAGGGTACGAAATATATGTCCAAACCATTCAAAGCCGGGAAACGCTGGGCAAATATGAAACGGAAATACATTCCCCTGCAATAGCCCGATGAAGCCCAGGTATTCTGTGGATCGGTCGCCGAATACTTTTTGCTCTTTTCACATTTCTCTTCTTCCAAATTCACCTCATAACAACATATAATATTTAGACTTCATTTCCCTGCCTTTGTCATAGCGAGCCCCTCATTTCCCTGCCCTTGTCACAATTAGTCATATGGATGATCATCTGTGATCGAACCTAAGCGGCCCTGCTTGCAGTGCATGTACCCTATACATACCCATGTGTACAGTGTACGGTTAAAGAGACATGAGGCTCTTTACTGGCATCTGTAGGTGACTTTGTACCTTCACTGTTATCGATTGCGTTAGCACTGCAGTGCGGACGCAAAACTGTCGCCGCGTAACGGTACCACTTCTTTCTTTATTATTTCGCTTATTTTCATTTTATTTTATTATTTCAGTAGAACAACGTAACTATTCACATGTATGAACGCGCAGGAGAAGCAGCTGCCTGCTACGGCTGAGGGCGTCTCCTAGCACGTAATCTGTGGCGTCTACTGTACAAGAATTCTGTACAAGAATTACGACAAAACCAGGCTTTGTGGCATTCTCCAAAGGTAAGGTAGTTAAAAGTATATCAGAAAGGTTAATACTTCTGACTACCTACTTTTAAATGCTGAAATGCGGCTCGAACAACGAACGCGAACAGGCATCGCTACAGCAACAGTCGAGTTTTTACCTAACGCAGCATGGTGTAAAGGTGTGAATGGGAACGCACTTGCGGATGTTTTCGGGCAGCGTCCCTAGCTCGTGCTCTTCGCGTTCAACACGCCGTATGCTTGAGGGCTCCGGTTTTCGTCTTACGTGAAGCGTCTCGGAGGCGTTTCATACGTACGTACAGCGTTCTCGGAGGCAGGGTGCGGCAGAAAGTCAGGAGGGCGGATGAGATTAAGACTGTGGCCGCAGCTGGCAAAGGAAACGTTTAATTAGAGGGACATGAAAGAAGCCTTTGTCCTGCAGTGGGCGTAGTCAGGCTGATGTTGATGATAACTCCCGGTATGGAATGAGGTTATTTAAAGGTGATCAAGACATAAGCGGGCGCGTTAGAATTGAAGAATGTCGTGTATGTGTGCGGGAAAACTCGTAGGTTATCCAGCAGGTACACAATGCACTCAGGAAGCGGAACAGCCCCAGTTATGTCTTCAGAGCTGACCCGGCGAGCCTTATTAAAAGCTCCCTCACTCTTATCACCACTTTCGCTAATCACTCCTTTTCCTTTCCCCATTTCCGCCTCAGCAGCATGTCTGCACCGTCGAGTTTCCTGATGCACCGTGAGGCGTTGTTGGAATCGCTCGACCGTGCAGCGTCGCGCTTCGCCTGCGCCTCCCACGTGACGAGACACGCGCACACAGCGCGAGCACGAGGCGGACGCGTTTATGCGCGAATTCTCCACGCAATCGCCGAAGTCATCAATTCACTTATAAGCTGCTTCCGGACAGGTAACACTGCCGGGAAGGAAAGCGCGCGCCATATGTGCAGGGAAACGTGGCAACCGCCGAAAAGTTACAAGAAGAATACGCAAAATAAAACGAGCAGCAGTTAACCAGAAAAATGTATATGTATACATAGTGACTGGAAAAAGAGTAGCGTGACAGCGCAGCGGAACAAGTGCGAAAAGCAGCCGTTTTGATTCGCTTGTTTTCGATACAGACTATATATATATATATATATATATATATATATATATATATATATATATATATATATATATATATATATTGTAACGGAAAATAGGGCGACAGGACGCTAACCGGCAGAATACAGCAAGCAGGCAGCCAGCCAGCGCGAGACACTTCAACGTCTTCGAAGACACTTCAGCGCCACCTGAGAACACCAGGTGGCATTACTCCCCCTCCCCCCCCAAAAAAAACATAAAAGCGGGGTTGCAGTACGGGCAGTGGAAAGAGAAAAAAAACAGCACAAGCACATAAAAATGTACAAGGGAGGTGGGCGAAGGTGTCCCACGCGAAAACTAGCGGAACACTGAGGGTACTATCCATTACCGCGTGAAGTAGGGTTTCATGCGGACAACGTGCACAACCTCAGAGCGGGGTGGACGACGCTAAGGCTGCACAGTCCCGTCAGGAAGAACTTCGTAGGTCACTTCGGTGACGCGGCGCAAAACTCGGTACGGTCCAAAGTAACGGCACATCAGTTTTTCAGACAAGCCTGGGCGGCGTACCGGGGTCCACACCCAAACTTGGTCACCCGGATGGTATTCGACGTGCCGATGACGGAGGTTGTAGCGGCGCGCATCCGTGCTCTGCTGCCGCTGAATGTGAATACGGGCAAGTTGACGTGCTTCCTCGGCGCGCTGCGCGAACTGCTCGGCGTCTGGCGTGAGTGGGTGGTCATCAGTGCAGCATGGAAGCATTGCATCCAGCATCGTCTGAACGTCACGTCCGTAGACCAGACGAAATGGTGTAAATCGGGTCGTCTCCTGGGTGGCCGTGTTGTAAGCGTATGTGACGTACGGGAGAATCTCGTCCCAGGTTTTGTGCTGCGAGTCTATGTACATTGCGATCATGTCGGCGATCGTTCTGTTGAGTCTCTCTGTGAGCCCGTTCGTCTGTGGGTGATAGGCAGTGGTTTTGCGATGGTTCGTGTGACTGAGCTCGAACACGTCGCGCATGAGCTGTGCCGTAAACGCCGTACCTCGATCAGTGATTACGTGGGACGGTGCGCCATGACGCAGCACGATTTGTTGCATAAAAAACTGGGCGATCTCAGATGATGTACCGCGCTGGACCGCCTTAGTTTCCGCATACCTTGTTAAATAGTCGGTCGCGACTATGATCCATTTATGACCGGCCGATGACACAGGGAATGGGCCCAGAAGATCGATGCCGACTTGATCAAACGGCGTCCGAGGCGGTTCAATAGGTTGGAGCAAGCCCGCTGGCTTGAGAGGAGGCGCCTTACGACGTTGGCAATCGCGGCAGCCTCTGACGTAACGCTGGACGGCGTGAGAAAGTTTGGGCCAATAATACGCCTGGCGCACGCGTGCAAGTGTGCGGGCAATATATATATATATATATATATATATATATATATATATATATATATATATATATATATATATATATATATATATATATATATATATATATATATATATATATATACATAGAGAGAGAAATAACAAGACCATTCCAAATGGGCTGAGTAGCTTCCTTTTCTTCTCTTTAGTGACGACACTGATGCCTTTTCGTCTCTGCTCGTTGAGTCGTGTAACAACGGCGCGGATTCCCTGGCGTGGAACGCGCGTGCTGCCAGTATTTTGGCGCACTTTTTTTTTGGCGCGCTTACTCCTTCCTCGTCTTTTTCTTTGATGTCGTGCGAAAAAAAGTGAAAAGGCGGTTATTTTGTCCTGCAAACAGCACGCACGGATGGAGCGGTCGTCAAGGAAAACAGCGCGTAAACAGATGCTGAGGTGAGGTTTCTTTAAACGTTATGGCCGGTGTATTTTTAGACTATTTCTTCATTGCGTGTAAAAAGTTGATAATATGGTGCATCATAGAACGAAATGCATTAGTATTTCCTATAAATATACAAGATATATTGTTTACCAGCTATAGTTGCACTTGATTATAACATAGTTGCAGGTCAGTTGCGATTATTTCCTTATAGCCGTAGCTTCGTTATAGCCCGTGGCGACCGAGCTTCCATGGAGAATCGTAATTTTTTCGTTACATCGATAATTTCGTCATAAACCGTTTCGTTATAGTGAGGTTGGACTATATTATGCAAAAGAAGTGATCTACAAATTGAAATACAATGTGCAGTGCCGAGAATGGACCATTCCTACTTGAGCAAGAGTTCCTTTGAAATCGCTAGCTTTGCAGCAGTGCACAGATATATGGTCGGAAACACCAACAACCGGACGATCGAACAGGTTAGTTACTGATTTTCATGAATCAGTTCGTCAGTTTTCCAGTCGTAAAATCAACCCTCATGAAATTTAATATAAACCGTCAGTAGACTTCTTATAGATTCAATTGCCCTCCTGTAGATGGCTAGTTCTGTCAATTAATAGTCTATAGGAAAAAGTCCACTAGAAGTATATGCTCAGAATTCTATAGATTGTCTATAGACTGTCTGTCAGATTTGTGTTGTCTATATATTTGTCTATATAGGATTTGTGTATAGAAAGTCTATAGACTTTACAGACAAAAGTGTATAGAAAGTCTATAGACGGTTTTTTGTTAGGGATTGTGTACACAGCGCCGCAGCGGTACTAGTCCTAATCGCACTGACCGAGCACTCGGAATCTCCGAGCCCTCCTTGCCAATGAAAGCCACAAGACGGGGCGACCCTAGGCCACTCCGTACAAAAAAAAAAAAAACTGATTATTAAGTCACATATTTTCTATAGGATGCTTATTTACCGAACTAAAAAAAAAACAGAAATGGTCAAGCTAGGAACACAACTAATTCGGGTAAAAGAATTGAAGAGTGAAAAATCACCACCAATAAAATAGCAGCAGCTTCCAACCGGCATAAAGAAAGAACGAGTATTGAAAGTATTCAACGCTGACATTTCAAAGGAAGTGGAAACTGTTCGGCATAAGTGAAAGTTCGGCAAGTTTTGCGGCATTATGTAATCTGTCGTATGTGCAGGCGTATTAAAACAAACGGGAAAACTAAAAAAAAAGAGAAGTGGTCAAGCTAGGAACGCACCTAAAAGCTCCACTGATATATCTACTCTACAGCCACGCCGCGATGGCTCAGAGGTTACGGCGCTCGGCTGCTGTCCCGAAAGACGCGGGTTCGATCCCGACCGCGACGGTCGAATTCCGATGGAGGCGACATTCTAGAGGCCCGTGTACTGTGTGATGTCAGTGCACGTTAAAGAACCCCAGGTGGTCGAAATTTCCGGAGCCCTTCACTACGGCGTCCCTCATAGCCTGAGCCGCTTCGGGACGTTAAACCCCAATAAACTAAACCAAACCATATCTGCTCTACGATTTTGACAATTCATTGGTCGCAAGACCCTTGGTATTTGTTTCCACAGCTCCTATACTCTACAGGGACGCAAAATAAACTTCCATGCAACTACTGTTGACAGTAAAAATGTACTGTTTGGTTCTTTCTGTTTACACAGTAAACAGGAACACGTCTATATGGGGGGGGGGGGGGGGGGGTAAAAAGAGTGTAAGCTGTCCTCTAGCACACACCCTTTTTTAAAGGAGTTGTGCTGAAAGAAAATTACTATCTTTTTATTCATTTCTGTCCCGTTTCACTTTATAGTTTTTTTTCCAACTTATGAGAGTTTGGTTTGGTTTGGTTTATGGGGTTTAACGTCCCAAAGCAACTATACTCCGTTTCATACATCATGTGCAACGCGGTGAAGGCTACGGAAGTAGTCCGCAGAAAAAAATAGAGGTGTATCCCTCCGCGCTGTTTTGTGGCCGTGCGGTCTAACGCGTCGCTCCATCTTCCTCCCTTCCCGTTACGGCGAGGTTTAGGTGTCCACCGAGATATGACAGATACATTTCCTTTCCTCAAAAGCCAATTTACCGACGAGCAAGGCGTATTTGTCCGCGTTTCAGATTGGTCCAAATTGTCGTCACGCCGCTCAGATGGACGCCATTTTCTCAAAAGTAAAAGGGAGGGGACAGAAAGAGTAAACACGGCGGCCAGCGGGGACAGCGAAAACGTGAAATGGAAAAAGACGACACACGCAAAATACAAAATCACAGATCTCGACCGATTCATTCGCAATATCATCGTTTTTTGTCACGCTGATGACAAATGTATTACCCACGAAGCCTGTCGGCAATGCATTTGTTATTTTTCGCTCACCACAAGCAACGCACTATTTTCTGTCACGGATGCAGGCTGCGCAAAAAAGAGTGCTAGCTTTGACAGCGTTGCACCTGATGTATGAAACGGAGTATAAGGCTATGAGAGACGCCGTAGTGGAGAGCTCCGGAAATTTCGACGACCTGGGGTTCTTTAACGTGCACTGACATCGCACAGTACACGGGCCTCTAGAATTTCTCCTCCAAAGAAATTCAACCGCCGCGGCCGGGATCGAACCCGCGTCTTTCGGGTCAGCAGCCGAGCACCATAACCGCTGATCCACCGCGGCGGCTCTTATGAGAGTTCCGTTTATAGCGATAGTACGAGGTCTGTTAGAAAAGTATCCGACCTTTGGCCGAAGAAAAAAAAAAAACTGGCATAACTGGAGCGTTGGAAACCTAATCACCTTTAAGTAGTCCCTTTGGAACCCAACTATCTCCATGGCCAAATCTTCGGTGATAATGGAATGTGCAGAAAAATTGCTGATGTCCATCTCTTCCGAAATTTCTCGGATAGTCAGACGACGGTCCCGCATCACCACAGAGTTCACTTCGGCAATTACCTGGTCATTTCGGCATGTTGATGGCCGGCCGGAGCGTGGCTCGCTCTCCACCGATGTGCGGCCGTCTTTAAACCAATTGTACCACTGCTTAATCTGTGTACTGCTCATAGCATCTTCACCGAAAGCCGTACTGAATATTCCGAACGGTTTCCACTTGGCTGTCGTCCAGTTTCTGGCAAAATTTGATGCAGTAACGCTGCTCCTGTCGCTCCGCCATTTTCTTTGGAATAAAAAACCGACGAGAGCACTGCGCACTGCCTCACTTAAACGCTGCATCCCAGCGAGTGACGCTATCGGCAGGCGGGAAAAAATTCGTGCATGCGTACGAAGGTTCAAGGTCGGCTGATGCAAGCGCGCTTGTTTCATATCCATCAGGTGTTCGCAAAAAAAAAAAAAAAAAAGTCGGATACTTTTCTAACAGACCTCATAGTTCCTTTGTGATTAGATCGCGGTACCATGTCGATAGAGGCCAACTTTATGTTCTCAATGGCTCTATAAATTATGTCATATATCAAATCAAATCAAACTGATTTTACAGGCACAGGTCCCTCCGAACATTATATTAATTATTGCTCTGTAGACAAGGAAACAACACCCTTTTTTCTGTTTTACAAATTAAATTTCTACTGCAGCAGAGAAATAAACAAAATCTTATTCTTGCGCAACTTATTTATTACATTTCATACTGTTCTCAACTGTACACGTCTCGTCACTTTATTCGAAAAATTTCAGGTGCCCTAATCTTGTAATAAGGGGAGAAAGGACACACTGACATCCACCTAAGCGCAGCCATACGGCTACAAACGAAAGCTATGCAGCTTTCTCAGAGGCTTCGCAGTTACAGAAAAATTCGTTCTGGTCCCGGGTTCGAACCCGGGACCACCGCTTCATCGGAGCAGTCGCTCTACGAACTGAGCTAACAGGGACGGCAAGCTTATGGTAGGGCGAGAGCGAATTGATCAATAACTCAAAGTGGGAACAGTGTTGGTCATATGTTTAGGGGAATCCCCCAAGATTGAGTAGATTTCTAATGAGCGAGCAATTACTCATTAACATTTACCAAAGCGCAGCGACAGGAAGTTTCTGAGAACGCTGTGCACATATACCGAGTAATTCTGGACAAAAGCATCTTTCAGCGAAAAACCGTTTATGAACGCAATTTTTTCATATAATCGAAGATATCAATATAACGATCAGTATATCCGCAGACCCACCGACGGCAGTCTTACATTTTTTTTTCTATCAACATTTTTCCTATCGTTCAAAGCCTTTCCCACTGGTTTTCCAAGGCAGTCTTAACTGTTCTATGCGATCGATGGAAACACTTTAACAGAAAGATTTTGCTACGCATGACAAGAATGGACCACTAGCTTCAATATTTCCATAGCAGTATCTTACAATTTTCTAATTTTCAAAATTTTTGCCCGAGAAAGTTCGACATGCCCATTTTAGGCGTATGGCTGCATTTGGGTGGATGCCAGTGAGCAGTTCATCCCTTATTAGAAATCTACTCTATCTAGGGGGATTCCCCTAAACATTTGACCAGCCCTAATCTTGTTTTCACATCAAGCCATTTATTAAAGAGCCTGTTAACAGATCCGAGTGGCAGCACCCCATACTCTACAGCCGGCCGGAGAAATCGCACACATTGTATTTACCTCCCCGCTACACCTCTCTGTGACACGACTCTCACGCGACCAGGAAAATGAGCTTGGCTTGTGCGAGCGCGCCAATGTCACGCACGCATTATATGACTCAGCTTGTTATAGGAAAACGGTCGCTGTCCGACACGAGGAAACTCATTTGTGGCACAATGATACCTATAGGCCTTTGGCGGTGACAAATGACCCCCGTTTTTTTATTCTTTTCTATTCACGTCACACCGCAGCAACAAAAGCGACCTTTTCGCGGCGTGTTTTGGTGGAGCCAGGCAAATAATTTTACAATGGCCGGTGAGTAGATGTCCAGCGTAACAATGGGTTTATGAGTTTATGGGGGTTTAACTTCACAAAGCGACTGAGGCTATGAGAGACGCCGTAGTGAAGGGCTCCGGAAATTTCGACCACCTGGGGTTCTTTAACGTGCACCGACATCGCACAGTACGCGGGCCCATGGAATTTCGCCTCCATCGAAATTCGGCCGCCGCGGCCGGGATCGAACCTGCATGTTTGCCTCCTTTTGCCTCTCCCCGGGGGCATATTGTAAATATGGCCGAATAAACATTTAATTTCATTTCATCTTTCAGGCCAGCAGCCGAGCGCCATAAGCACTGAGCCACCGCGGCGGGGCACGCGTAACAATACGGTTTTATGTAGTAGCAAAAAATAGACACGTTGATCGATGTGGAGCTATTCTTTGCTACCCTTTCGCACACAAAATGATAACTTGTAAACTAAACATTTTGACAGATTTGCCTGTCTGGTTGGGTTTGAAGACATAGAAAATTAGAGATCACAAATGACCCCTTCCAACCAACGGCGTCAGCCGGACCTCATAAGCCTGTTAATGTGACAATGCAGGGAGTGGCGGATGAAAATGAACAGTCCCCTCCCTTCATGGTTACGCCGTTCCCTGCATCGTCACGCTACCAGGGTCATGAGAATTTGCCGACGCCATTGGCTGGAAGGATGTCCGTCGGGGAAAAGCTGCTGTGTTCTTGAGTTGTATTAACCTATGGCACGCATTGGCTGTTTTCGAAAGGTTTTTGTATACCTTTACTGATATATCCATAAACCTTGTGTCGAAAAACTGGTGCTGAAAATGCGCGAGGAACAGATAGACCCTACAAATCGGTCCGTAATTGCAACGTGCTGTTTCTGTATCATGGCAGAAATAAAAGCAAACTATTATTTTGCGCGGGAAAGGGTTGCGAAGGGTAACACCCACATCGATCAAAATGTCAACATGTCCATTTTGTGTTACTACATAAAACAACATTATTTACTTTGAAAAATTGTAACATGCTAGCATGCTAGGCTAACAACCAGGCGGACTTCTCCTGTATTCGTTAAAGTCTCTCCTTCCCTTCCTCCTCTGCATTGAAACTGGACTTGCGGGTTCGGATTAAAAGTGCAAGCGACTGTACCCTCCATCTCTAGTGCAGTACCTGCCACACCGTAGCAAGATCATGCGTGTTTCATAACTATCATTTCCATGATGATTATGATGTAACGGACAGTTTCTTTAAGGAACCTTTGCGCATATGTCGTCATCAGTGGGTGCGTTCCGGTGGCGGTTTATTTGTGCTTTTGCGGAAAGAAGGCCCATTTTTTCCTCTTTTCCTTGTTTTGGAACGGGCCAGTTTCCTCTCCTTTGTTAGGCAACCCGTCTTTCCGTCGTGCAAGTAGCGCCAAAAGAAGGCACGTTGGAATGCCCGAACCCTTCGCGAGCACGCGTGACCCACTGAACTTACGAGCTGATCCGAATTCTCGTTTATGACGGCGATGGAGGAAAAAGTCAGTCTTCTACTGTAGGGGATATTTCGTGTTTTCGTTGACGTTACTCTCCCATTCTCTGGTACTCCCTTAGGCCTCTTCTCAAGGTCGTGTAGTTCTTTCTGCCTTCTTTTCACTAGCCTACTCCTTCTGACATCGCGAATAGAACGAATGAGAAAAGAGACGAAAGAAAATTCAGGCAAAACTAAACACAACGTTTTATAAATTTGCTCAATATCCTGTATGGGACACCCGGCATGCGCCTAAATCAAAGAAAACCATTGGTAATGCAATGATGTATGGTTTATTGGGGTTGAACGTCCCAGATCGACTCAGGCTGTGAGGGACGCCGTAGTGAAGGGCTCCGGAAATTTCCACCACCTGGGGTTCTTTAACGCGCACTGACATCGCACAGTACATGGAACTCTAGCATTTCGCCTCCAACGAAATTACACCGCCGCGGCCGGGATCGAACCCGCGTCTTTCGGGTCAGCAGCCGAGCGCCGTAACCACTGAGCCACCGCTGCGGCTAATTGTAATGTAATGGTGTAATACACATGCATACGTAACAAAAAAATGGCGCGAAAGAGGGATACCATTACCACTACCCACCACTGGTACTGTAATGGTGGGTAGTGGTGGTTATCCCTCTCTCACGAGATTTTTTTTATGTATGTAAGTGTATTAAGGCGGCGGTTTCGATATCCTACTTTAAAGCCGATTCCCCCTCGCCACACTTGTTAATAAGAAAATTAAAAAATAACAAAAAGTCTACTAAAAAATGAACAAAATGAAAGCATATAAAATAAATATCAGGACAATTACATCCAAACAATGAAAAGAATCAAACCAAGAATAATATTCCTGTTGTTGTGAACTTGAGCAAAAAATATTGGGAGTTGGTTATAAGCAAAAAAAAAAAACGTTGTTAATATGGGAAATGCAAAGACCAGCCGGGACTGTATAAAAATGAGAATGCGAATCGGACCAGGACTCAAGAATGCCGTAATTCGCCTAGCAACGCCGGAATTTGTGCCGACAGTGAGATTTCGGCATACAGTCCTTCTCTCCAGTTACGTGAAAGATTCAGTACATTGTGAAAGTCGTTAAGACCAACTCACGTTTCCGCAACGCGCCCAATTTCTACCCTTTGTCTTCACCAGCGAAAGAGGCACAGAATGCTTAAGCGAATGGCGCAAGTAGCTCAGGGAAAAATGAAAAAGAGAGGATTACGTGAGCAGTTTGCTCTAAAAGCTTTGCGTAAGGAAACAGTACACCAAGCACTTGTAAAATAAACATACTGTATACACACAATAAACAAGCACCTCCGCTATATGAACTCTCTCAGGTTGCTCCATTGCCGGTTGAGCGAACGGAGCGCCGCTTGTGTGCAAATCAGGAACGCCGCGCTGTTTGTAATTGAGCGCGAAGCGAGGGAGCGAGAAATTCACCGTGACGTCAGCGCTATTTGCTGAGCGTTTAAAAAAAGAATGATGTTAATGGCTGGACTCTGAATGACCCCGTTTCACACGTCAGAGCGTTGTGGGAAACTGCGGCGGCGAAAGTGGTGCTACGTCACTCAGTGCGTCATTTCCTGTGCGGCAGCCCGGGCCTGTCCGGTGCTGTCGTCTGCTCTCGAGAAAAACAAAATGGCGGCGTTCCCGTACAGCGTCGTCTGCTAGCACCTGCAGAACAAGGCGCGAAATGATGAGCAGCAATTTATGCGTGGCTTGACAAACAACGCTTCCAAGGTAAGCGTCTCTAATCGGGGCGCTTGGAAGAAGACTCCCAATGGAAATAAAAAAAAATTGCATTAATTAGCAACAAGTGTTGCTAATTAACCACCACACAGTCAAGTTCGGCTTGACCTTGTGAGGTATTGAAGGTCATTGCCTCATCGACATCGAAATCGCAAGTTGCACCCCGAAGAGTAGAGCTTTCGCTTCAAAAAGCACTCGTACATCCAAGTCAGATTCACGAGAAAGGCGGAGAAAGAACGAGGCCGAAGATAGCCGTGCAGTTTAACGATGTAAACACAAATGGCACTCAACGCAGAGACAGATGACAGTTGCGAAGAATCACTCTGCGCCTGGCCTTTCGACTCCCAGCTGCCAACTGCATACTCCAACTGCGCTGCAAAGGGCCCTACTGGCCCTGTTCTGCGCGGGTGTACAGGTCTAGGCTTTTGTTACACCTTTTTGAAAAGCGCAGCAAAATAAATACAACGCTGCTCCCTGTCTCGTCATTCAGGTACGACCAAAGCGGTTATTTCTGTTCGTGACTATTTTATTCGGTGCAGCAGTCCGAGCATCGCGCCTCTCCACATCGGTTGTTTCCCGGTTGTTTCAGTGCAAGGAGCTCACTTCGTTATTGGTTTTATCCGAAGAGGTGGCAGTTGAAAGAATGCATGTTTGGTTGTTAGCCGAAAGATCGAACGCGTGATCACAAAACTGAGCGCCCATGACTGGTCCAGCCCTATGTCAGGTGGAAGTCGCAGCTCATTTTGTATTAGCGAATTGTGATCAATTGATAGTATTTCTTGAAATAACTTTGCCGTGCGCTGTAATGATCGCCTCAAAATTGTCTTCATGAGTAGTGCAGATAATTGCAGACTGAGTTATCACTGATTTCTTGACAGGGATCTGCTAAATGTGAAATTTGCATATTTAACATCCCTAAAATACTGTCATCTTCGTGCTAGGTCATTTCGCGTTCAACAGAAAAAAAGTGCCACGAGGTTGACACATGCGCAGTAAATTTGGAGCCTTCATCACTCTACTAATCAGTCAACGGCTAACTTCAACGCCCAGGCTTTCTAACCGAAAGCAACTCATTAACGTTACGGCTGCCGGGAACGAGAAAGTAACAGGTGGTACGACCGTCGTGTGTCGGCCGACTGAGAGAAGTCCATATGCGGCCTCCACGTATGCGCCAAAGTGATAAAAGACTTGCAATAAACCCTTCAGCCCTTCAGCGCTTACCGCGCCTTCCGGCTCTCAACTTCTCGTGGCGCAGTTAACAAAATGCACCTTGCTGTTGCTAGTGATACATATAATGTAACTATAGTTGTACTAATACCGCTACTCACTATTACTACTAGTGCCACTCAGGTGATGATCGAAATTTCTCCTTGTCAGCTATCATAATTTAAACGAAGAATTACAGCCACTGAAAGTTAGAGACGATGGCATTGATGTTTCTGAGCCCGTACAGGGTCTCCGTTCGCAGGCTACTGATACCACTTACTAACCTACTATTACTACCTACCTTTACGTCTGCTGCTACTACTACTACTACTACTACTACTACTACTACTACTACTACTACTGCTACAACAACCATCACTGCTACTGCTACTTCTACTACTAAATTACTACTATTACTACTACTACATTACTACTACTACTACTACTACTACTACTACTACTACTACATTACTATTACTATTACTGCTACTACTACTGCATTTTCCTCATCAGGAGTTCACGGACCATTGGGTTCATTGCAGCTTCCCGAAGTACGGCTCGAAGTGCATCCTTATAAGGCGTGAATTGCTGGAGGGTAAAGAGAACTTTTTCTCATCCTAGCAAGGTGATGAAGTTTCTTGTTACTCCTTCAGAACTGTAAACTCATCTACTAGAACTCCGCTACGCAACCCAGAGCCTGACTCGACCGGAGAGGGCGGTATACTTTAGTATAGCATTGCTGCCCGAACTGACTGGCTGTAGCTATAAGCTTATGCCCAATCGTATGAATAAGGTATGCGTTAGATTTAGGACGCCCCAGGGACTGAAAAGTTGATATCAGGACAGCCGTTGGAGATGATCTTTAGATTGTTACGCCACGGCCATTACGCCCTATGTGTATAAGATAGCACACACTACATAACAAATGATAAACTGTGGCCTTGAAATTAAAGAAAAATGTAGTCATGAAAATCGAAACGAGAATACAAAGTAGCTGAATGGAACTTTCAAACATGTTGTGGAAAATAAGTAATCATTCATTCAGAAGTGGACCCAGATGACATACGCTATGCGTTAAGACCATTAATTATGCGGGGTAATTAGCATTGTAAATAGTGAATTAGCTGCGTGGAGACAGGTCGGCGCCCAACACCGAGCCGCGTAGGTAGATGCCGTTTTTGCCGGTGCCTTAGCAAAAGAACAATTGGGCGCGGATCTCAGATCGACAGGTGCTTTAGCGAGATCCGTAACACACAGGACACCGAGTATGCGGTTTTCGATTCTAGTGTACAGCGTCAGTGAAGGTCTTGTTGACAAAAATCATGTTTTGTCTTCTTGTTTAGCGCTTATTTTAGTCCGACAATAACACCCAAGGCGACAGACGCCTGTTGGTTCATCACTTTTGCTCACGGGTGTACAGTCACGAGCAGCATAAAAGGGAACGCTGTGTACTTTGTTGTCAAGAGTCGCTCCACAGGCATAAAAGAGAATTTTACCTGATTTTTTTCCTTACTAGTTTCCGCCTGGATGCATCCTCTTTTTAATGCGTTTGCACATTCGATGCAAAATTAAAAATATATTTCCTTCTTTAGCCTGAGCTAAATGTTTTCTTTGCATATGGTTTGGCCTGTACTTAGAATGTAGCTGAGAAACCAACAGGGCCAACACATTCGCCTAGCAAAAAACATTGCATGTCTTTTTCGCTGCCAATTTTTAAGGCGTGTTTTACTGTAGAAAAAAAATTACGAGAACAATTAAGCTTCGCCTGAAGAGTATACTAGATAACATCTTTTCTTTTTTTTATTTTTTTTTAATTACTATAACACCAGTACACATCCCCAACACACTTTACTCTCACACACACCCCAACGCGTTCACTTGCTGCCCCTCTAACACGCTTGAACCAACGACCCTTTTTGGCATATATGTTTGTGACCTATTGAAAACTGTCGAAACAGGTAATAAAGAAAAAAAAAGGACCCTTAGTCGCATATTCGTTGCATGCCCACCTGGCACGCAAAGGGCCTGGGTTCGAACCCCAATGCCGGCCAATTACTTTTTCATCTCAAACTTTGGGAATATTTCCGTCACGTTTCCGAGGCCTCCCTGTCAATCCTCGGTCACGGCGACGGCTTTTCGACCGAACGAGCTGTAATGCTAGCGCGTCAGAAAACTTGATAAGCGTGTATACGCCATATATTAAAATACACATGTTTATGTAGGGCTCTTACCTTTCTGACGAAGGAAGTCCAGATAAGTGCTGCAACAATCCACGGATTGACGGCTTCGGTGAAACTCTGCTATATCCACAAGCACGTCACAACACAAGCGCTGGCGGCTCGGCAGCTTCTCCCAGCACCGGCGTAAACGCAACTGCGCCGAACTCTCGCCGGCTTGCGCGTTGCGAACAGCTGTCCGACAGGTCGATGTGCGGCGTCAGATGACGGCCTAGGGAGCTCCTCGCGAGCGGCTGTCGCTGTTTCTCGTTTCGCAACTCCAACAAACGTGGCTTGGGGAAGTCTTGTCCCTGGTAGCGCGCGGCGGTACCTAGGCGAAAACGGAAAGGAAAAGGCAAGAAAACGATGACTCTAGCCGCAAGGGAAGCGCGTCTTTCCAAGCGGGAAGTGTGTATACGTTCAGGTTAGACGTGTTAGCATGTGTGTTTCGTTAATTGCGCAGTGGGAAATTTTTTTAATTCGCTTTAGAAACGGACAGTTGCGTCTCAGTCGGTAGCACTCGAGGGACAGCAACTGAACGTTTACTTTTGACCGAAACGTATGTTACAGGTATGTTGTATTGGATTCAAGGGTTTTGTATTTGCAACTTTCTGGTATTTTGTTTTCTGAATTCCAGATTCTCTTCGTCATACATCAAACTGCATGAAGCATAAGTCGAACGTACATGCCCCGCGGATTTTGACCACCGATAATACTATGGCAGGAAGGTTTGGTTTGGTTTGTGAGGTTTTAACGACCCAAAGCGACTCAGGCTATGAAGGACGCTGTAGTGAAAGGCTCCGAAATTTCGACCACCTGGGGTTCCTTTAACGTGCACTGACATCGCACAGTATACGGGTCTCTATAGAATTTCGCCTCCATCGAAATTCGACCGCTGCGGCGGGGATCGAACCCGCGTCTTTTGGGTCATCAGCCGAATGCATAACCACTGAGCCACCGCCACTCTGTTGCACTCGAGTGGCAACAGCTTCAATTTCGGCACTAAATGTTTACATTTGAGTTTGACCGAGACGTATGTCAGAGGTGTGTCCAATTAGTTTCAAGGATTCTGTATTGCAATTTTCTCGTATTTTGTTTTTCGAATCCCAGATGCTGTTTGCAATGCGTCAGACTGTCTGAATCATAAACTGCACGTAGCTTCCCCACGGATTTTGACCGCCGAAGCGTGATCGTTAATACTATGGCAGGAAAGGGACATCCTTCTCGTAATAAAACTTTCTAACTCTGAAGTTAGGGTACGCAGTTTGTGCATTTCAATATCGTACAAAATACAGCATGCACGACGCAAAATTTTTAAGACGGAAAGTTTTGAGCTGCAGCCCAAGTATCGCACGTAGGCGAAAGATAACCATTAGTTTTTGATTACCGTTTGCTTAGTTAGCACTTCAACCTATTTTACTTTACTCGACTGACATCTCCCCTACACCTCTCTTCCTTAAATGAGGCTCTCTTGTGTCTGGTTGTCAGGACTACAATTGAGCTTGAAACGCTTAGGGCAACGATATTCCTCGCGGCAGTTTTGATATCGAGGATGACGTCATTTCACATAAGCGGCGCAGTGTACTTTTCGGGTCGCAGACTCATCGGCGACCTATGCTATTGACACCATCATGCCTGTCACTTTGTCTTTTGACTGACGACGATAAATTCCATCGATCCCATGTTTTCGCTTTCAGGATGAGATACCCCGTAACATGATCACGTCAGCCATAAATAGAATGTGAGAAGTGTCATTCTTGACGGCCAGTTATTTCCCTCGCTTTTTTTTTCTTCGATCAGTGATCACACTTTTCCGGATGTCGCATTCGTGACATATTGCTATCCAGTCCATTGCCTGCTTTGGAATGTTATACAACACCGACAGACAATGACTGTCTACAAACAGGTGATCTTGTTTCATGTTCCCACAGTTTTTCCGCCTGTTTTCGTTCACTTTTGCAGAACTGGTTCTCTGCAGTAGCACTGTGTATTGTAACCCTGGGTTTGGCACTCATCGGCTGCAGTACATTCCATTGCGGCAAAAAATGCACTACCATAACCGGCACCACTGTGAATTAGCTTCCGAAAATAAAAAAAATCCGTCATAAAGTAAACAAAACAACACTTGAATAAAGCTTGGGTAAGGAAAACATTCAGGTGCTTTTGATGACGTTAGGCAGGACGGTCAGAAGAATAGAACACCCCAAGTTTATTCTGAGGCCAGATTTTGGAAGAATGCCTTTGGGAGTTCATTCTTTTGCGTCGTTTTCATTGTTCTGCCCCGGATTCTGAAGACGACAACCAACATTGTTTGCTCGATTCCCAGCTTCTAAATAAGCCTCAAGTACCGGTGATAGGAGTACAAAAGAATGAATCGGAGAAGAAATAACCGAAAAAATATGATCGCTTGACCGTGCTTCAAAACACCGAAAGTTGGGTGATGAAAGTCGTTGTATGTGCTTCTGCAGTTATGTTTTTTACTACTTAGATGGTAGCGTGCAGTCGGCAGCAAATCTTTACGTGATGAGGGTGCATTAAAAAAAAAGTTCATTTCGGTCGAATTCGTGCAGGTTTTCGAATAAGATGCGAACGATTATTAAATGACGTACGGGCTACATCCGTAGCCATTAATACCGAACAACTGTGTCATAAGGAAGAGTAACAATAAATTTGTTTCTGAGCACACACATCCCCACAAACATTTGCTGCGGATCTTCATAGCGTTCCACATAAGTCTGAAAATGAAATCGCGCTCACCCGCACGCACGCACGCACGCACGCACGCACCGAGATTTCATGGCTCGTTAAGAAACTGCAAGTCCTAATTAACTGTCAGCCCTCCCATCGATACGCAGTTAAGTGATTCATATTGTTTGCTTGACGAGTAAAAATGTGCTTTATTACTCACTACCATAGTTCTCAGTTGCCCTAAAGTGAACAGAGTTTACCAGGCATCATCGGCAGACTACGCTAAGACTCTTATAGCATATAACATTTCTTTGAGACATGAAAGGACTGTATAGTTATCTGACTGCACTAAACTAAACAGAATTCCTCAGGAATCACCGGCATAAAACGGCGCCCCGAAAGGACTGTACAGTAGTCTGACTTCACTAAACTAAACAGAATTCCCTAGGCATAGCCAGCATAAAACAGTGCACACGCATACATACCCGCCTTCCAAAACATACGGCCTTATAGCATGCCAGCGCGATAATTTGGCAATGTTCCTTACCCCGGGACTCCAGGAGGAATCACATGAATTAACAAAATTTGCAACAACGAAACACAAGCCGCTAGCCAGAGAGCCCGGAAGTGAGTGGGAAGGCAAGAGAGCGAGCGAGAGAGTGAGAAAGAGGCAGTTGGGCTGCGGAGAGAAGGTTACAAGAGAGCAACCGCAAGAAAAATACACCATCGTTAGTGTACATATAGTACCTTGCGAGAAGCCCACGTCGAGTACTCCCGGGCATATGAAGCGGCCGTTGATCGTGTGGCGAAGAGCAACGATACCCTCCCCCCCACCCCCCCCCCCCCCCCCCCCCCCCCCCCCCCCCTCCAACACACAACGCACGGAGCAGCGGTTGAAAAGGCAACAGCTGGCTTGCGAGCGGGCGACCGACCGACACTGTGAAAGGTGGAATGCCTGGAAAAGGCGGACACTGTCGACCTCAGAGAGAAAAGAAAAAGTTTTGATGGAAAAAAAATAGAGAGAGACCGGTCAAGCGTCGTTGGAAACGCAGCCCCCCGACGACGGTACAATGCGTCGGCGTCTAGGCAACAGAAGGGAAGGCGGAGGAGCTAGCAGGTGAAAGCCGCGCGCTGGGGACAAGCAGACGAAGACCGGTCTGAAAACGCCGGTCCGGTGTCGTCTGCTGCGGAAGAAATTTTCTAACACGGGGGCTATTAGTCCGTGGTGACATTAACAAGACCTGTTTATCCCCAGTGTTTTTATAACCCGAAATCGTTTGTCCCTAGCATTGCGAGTGCTCGCACTGTTGTCGGTGCCACACAGTTTTGTGTGTTAATCTGTCCAGCGCGCATGGCATATTTTTGCGCTATTTCTAAAAATAATTTCTAATTTATAAAAATATATTCCTTGGCGGTAAACAGACATTTCTGTTGCAAAGTGGTACCAGTGTTAACCCTGAAAAAATGGTCTATAAACAGTCTATAGACTTCTGATAGACTCTATTGCCTTCAATAGATATTTATTTTTCTATTCATAGTCTACTGACAAAAGTCTACTAAAAGTGTATGGCTATAACTCTATAGATTTTCTATAGCCTGTTTATAACATTTGTATTTCCCATAGACTGTTCTCTAAGATTTGACTAGAGAGAGTCTATAGACTTAACAGATAAAAGTCTATGGACAGTCTATCGACTGTCTAAAAAAATGTTTGTAAGGGATTGTCGGTCGTCAGAAAACAGGCGAATCATGTCAACTAGTAAACTGATTAACTATAGTATAATAGTAAACTTTTAACTACTACCGATGAGCGCCTAGTTACAAGCACAGGTTTCTAGCCAGTTGTAAGTAATAGCCATACTGGTTTTTAGAATATAGAAAACACGATCCCTCGCTGCTGTAGTTCAAGAAACTAACCATTTCTCGCGCCATTCGATAAAAAATGGCTGGGGTTCAACGTGGCTTGAACCTAGTTGTACGAGCGAAAGCTCTGTTAAAGGGTCAGTCTACTGAATTTTATCGACCATATTTTCTTTGCGGCAACCGATAGCTCTTTACTCAAATTACCGTTTAGCCAGCTGTGGTGGCAAGGTGTGCGGTAGAACATATTAAAATAGAATTTATTAATGTGGGAACACATCTCTATGAGATGGTAGTCTCATCTGGCAACCATCTGGATTTCCGCCGCGCGGCGACAAACATGGCGGCGCCCGTCGAAGCCGGACCTCTCGCTTCGGACTGAATTCTCGTTGTTGCTGCCTTTTTCAGTGCGTTCAGTGGCCATAAATGGGGCGCCTGATTTCGCTTCGTCTCATCTCGCGTATAAGAAAACATATAAGAGATAAATTTGCTTTATTAAGCATGAAATGCTTTTAGCCCCCGTTGTCGGCAGTGTGGTGACGTCACGCCGAGACCGAGAGCCATCATCCGGGCACTGAAATCCAGTCATCCGGGCACTGAAATCCAGATATCCGGGCACTGAAATCCAGTCATCCGGGCACTGAAATCCAGTCATCCGGGCACTGAATTCCAGTCATCCGGGCACTGAATTCCAGTCATCCGGGCTCTGAAACGAGAACATCCGGGCACCGTACGAGACTTAGCGAGATTTAACGAGACTTCGTAAGCCCTCCTACGCGACCGGCATGCAAGCGCTGGTTGGTCTCCAAACGAGACAAAAAATAACTGCTGCCAGTGCCTTCTCAATGTTTATCAAGATATCAGTGGAGCTGTGGGTTTGATAACGCACGGAATTATAATTTCCGATTTCTAATAACGCGTGCAAAAACCACATAAATTGCATGTTGCACTTCGTTGTCGTACGTGATCCGGGGGAGAAGCGCTGCGTTCAAAGGGCAAGGCATCGTGCCGAACGGGTGGTGGCGTTCCTCCCTTCCTTTACGGTGCGGTTCGGGTGTCCACCGAGATGGCAGAGAATTACTGCGCCATTTCCTTTCCTCAAAAAACCTTGCGTTCAAATGACAAGGCATCGCGCTGAACGGGTGGTGGCGTTCCTCCCTTCCTGTACGGTGCGGTTCGGGTGTCCACCGAGATGACATTAGGCCCGTAAACATTTCATGCTTACCCTACTCTCGGTTACGGGAGAGGCAGAGATTTTTTTAATAATTAGAGTGACGATGCTGCCGCTCCTAGGCTTAAGTGGAGAGTCGGTTTGTTTACAGCAATGGTTCCCGTCCTGACGACCAGATGGCGCCACTATAGGCTGAGTTTATTTTCGCGTCTCTGCTAGCATACGCTGAACTAAAAGTGGGAATGTGCCTGCGTTTTGCGTACGTGTAACTATAAATATTCATGTGATTTGCAGAAAAAGCGAGCGGTACGCATTCTACAGTTTACTAGAACAAAACGTGCGTTTCTCTGACATTGCGGCATACAAATGGTACGTAGTATATTCACTTATGCTTCTACAAAAAAAGACTACCACTTTCTTGAACAAAATGAACGTTTGGGGTCGCCACCATGCTTTTTACGCGACTTTTAACGCCGAAATAAAATATAAATTCCTGCCTAAACCGGGCGCAGACCCCTCGTTATTGATGTTATAGGGTGCCAACTACCACAATATGCCATTATTTACACACTCATCTCGGTGAGTAGACTGACCCTTTAAGCATTGTCTCCACAGTCTCAAATCAAATTTCAAGGTCAATGGTCAAGGTGAAAGGTCACAGTCAGGTACGAAATCGTTATAGTCATATGATCACGTGGTCCTACTACCATAGATTGGGCCATAAACCCAGGCAGTTAAGTTCGGTTGACCTTGTGAGGCATTAAAGGTCATTGCTGATGTAGTGCCCACTGCCTCCAATCAAATGTGAAGGTCAGAGGTCGAAGTCAGGTAAGCAATTGTCATAGTCATATGATCACGTGGTTGTACTACCATAGCTTGGGCCATAGCACCACGCAGTTAAGTTTGGTTTGACCTTGCGAGGCATTGAAAGTCACTGTCGATGTGGTGCTCACTGTCTCAAATCAAATGTCAAGGTTAAAGGTCAAAGTCAGGTGCGCAATAGTCGAAGTAATATGATCGCGTAGTCATAGCTTGGGCCATATCACTACGCAGATAAGTTCGGTTGGATCTTGTGAGGTATTGAACGTCATTGTCGATGTTGTGCCCACTGTCTCAAATCAGATGTCAAGGTCAAAGGTCAATGTCAGGTACGCAATCGTTATAGTCATATGATCACGTGATTATACCAGCATAGCTTGCGCCATACCATCACGCAGTTAAGTTCGGTTTGACCTTGTGAGGCACTGAAGGCCATTGTCTCATCCGCATCGAAATCGCAAGTTGTGCCCCAAGAAGTAGAGCTATCGCTGTAAAACACGCGCCTAAAGAGAGTGCAAAGCGACGTCCATTACATCGCGTCACATCGTGACGCACGTACCATGTGACATTCTTTGCCCCGCCCGCGCTGGAGCAGCGAAGTGGCGAGGACCGGGGAGTACCGCATCTCTAATGCCCGTCAAACAGAGAAAGCAGCGAAGGACGCTGACAGCGCTGCGCAGCACGCAAAGATAGGCTGCTAAAAGCGATGGCAAGTAAACGAATAAAGGCGCAGAGAGATGGCGAGCGTGTTATCCAGCTGGGTAGAGCGATTGAATGGTCACTCTGTTTTGTATTTCGTCTCCAATGTTAATATACCGGGTGTTTCAGCTAACAATTAAAAAAAAAAAGGTTTATTGGTATAAAAATATGGCTTTTGTGGAATATTATTACCAGTGTTGGAGGACACCAGAAAGCCGGTAAATCGTCTTAAGCAGCAAGCTTGTTAATAATTTTCTAATAATTAACTTTTCAACCAATAGAGTTAGGCGCCTAGTTCCAATTAGAGATTTGTAGCCGACCGTTAGTAGTAGCCATATCAGTTTTTAGAATTTCAAAAACGCGATTACCCTTGGTGCTGTGGCTCGACAATATTTGGTTTGGTTTGGTTTGTTGGGGATTAACGTCTCAAAGCAACTCAGGCTTTGAGGCACGCCGTAGTGAAGGGCTCCGGATTATTTGGACCACATGGAGTTCGTTAACCTGCACTGGCGTCGCACAGTACACGGGCCTTTAGAATTTCGCCTTCATCGAATTTCGGCCGCCGCGGCCGTGATCGAACCCGCGTCTTTCGGGTCAGCAGCCGAGCGCCGTAACCACTGAGCCACCGCGGCGGGTCGACAATATTTGGCTTTTTTGACTAGTTACGTGCACTGAAGAGGTTCATTTGGCTGCATGCTTTCGAAAGCGCATGTATTTTCGCACGATGCAGCCATATTTTATCGATCCGCAGCGGTGAGGTTAATCGCGTTTTAGAAATTCTAAAAACTGATATGGCTATTACTAACGACTGGCTACAAGTCTCTAATTGCAACCAGTTGCCTATCTCTGATAGTTAAAGAATTCGAAATTAGTTAACCAACTTACTACTTCACACAATTCACCGGCTTTCCGGTGTCCGCCAACACTGGTAATACTAAGCCTCAAAAGCCATATTTTTACCAAGAAAGCATATTTCTGAAAATTTTTGCAAGTATTACCTGAAACACGGGGTGCTTATTATAGGTTAACGTTTCGTTTGACGCCGACAGCATGCTTATGCGCACTTCCTATTTTATTTTATTTTTATAGACTATCAGGGGAGCACATTAAAGGCGGAGAGGAGAACACAATAGGACTTGACAGATCCAGTGCACAAAATAAAGAAACACTACTAAGGGTTTCCGTCGCCTGCCATTGCCTGCGTACTTTGGGCACTTATTTTTCTTTCTTTTTAAAGCCCTTTCTAACATATGTCTGCGTACTTTATGCTGGCTTTCTCTCGCTTTATGCGACGACGGATGCATTACTACCAAACGATAATTTTTTATTAGCATTTGCAGACTATTTTTCTGCGCTATAGGTGTTCGGTGGAACTCTAATGCCTGTGTTTGTATGAGAAGTATTGTTACGGTGCATAGTTGCTAGGAGAAGACGACGTTGTTTTGGGACGTTCGGCAGTGAACGACGACGAGGACGTGGCAGTTTGTGCTGGAGTGATTTAGCCCGGTGTGCCTTCTGACTGTGACCTGTACCGTCTGCCGCTGGGCTAACCCCCCGTAATATTTGGTGGAGGTCGTGCTGGGTATCACACCGGGACCCTGCCCTGGACCTCCGCAGCGGTCGTCAGCTTCGAGCCACCACTATGCCGTCCAACCCACCTCCGGCCGCAGCATCACCACCAGCGCCGACCGTTGTCGTGGCGCAGCCTCGCGACCCAGGCACCTTTTGTGGCACCGATGACGTCGATGTCGAGGATTGGCTCGCCATGTATGAGCGAGTCAGCAAGCACAACCGCTGGGACGCGACGCTCATGCTTGCTAACGTTATTTTCTACCTGGCGGGCACGGCGCGCGTCTGGTTTGAGACGCATGAGGAAGACCTCACCTCTTGGGACAACTGCAAAGAAAAGCTCAGAGACTTATTTGGCAAACCAATTGGGCGCACGCTGGGTGCTAAAAAAGACCTTGCTTCTCGAGCACAGTCATCTACGGAGTCATACCTCTCCTACATTCAGGACGTCCTCGCTCTGTGCCGCAGAGTAGACAGCGCCATGCCAGAGACCGACAAGGTGGGCCACATCCTGAAGGGGATTGCTGATGATGCGTTCAACCTTCTTCTTTGTAAAGATTGTGCAACGGTTGACTCCGTCCTCCAGGTATGCCGGCAATTCGAGCAGGCAAAACATCGCCGTATTGCTTCTCGTTTTGATCGCCTTCCGAACACTGCGGCGACATCCTCCTGCGAAGACCTGCCAACACTGCGACAACCGTCCCATCCTGCCAATTTAACTAGAATCGTCCGCAGAGAACTGGAAGCTATGACTCCCGTCACGTTCGCCCCTCAACCGGCCGACTCTACGGTTGCGCTGATCCAGGCCGTCGTTCGCCAGGAGTTTGCGAACGTGGGCCTCAATTCTGGCCTGCCGTCTGCGTCGCCTTGTTTGCCAAACACCGCTCCACTGGTTGCTGCTGCTTCACCGACTCCGACCGTACTACCACGTTACCGCTACCGGAATCCTGCGGATTGGCGCACCCCGGACGACCGCCCAATCTGCTTCACCTGTTCGCGTGTCGGCCACATTTCCCGTCACTGCCGCAGCCGTTGGTTTTCGCCACCTCACCTCTGTTCCACTTACGATCGTCGTGCAGACTACGGACCTAGCTCCAATTATGATCGCCGTGCCGGCTTCGAACCACGCCAGACGTCTTCTCGTGCCGAGTCTCCGCACGCTTTCGACACTTCGGCCCCGCGAAGGTCCAGCCGCTCGCCTTCCCCTCAGATCCGCCGCTCTCGTTCGCCGCAATTTCGACGCCCGTCAACTCCACCCTTACCTGGCTCTCACTCGGAAAACTAACCAATGCAGCTCCCGGAGGTGATGCTGCATTGATGACCCGGCCCGAAAATCCTCTCCTGACCCTCGCTCCTCGCCGCAACCTTCTCGATATCTGCGTGGACGGTGCACCAGTTACCGCGCTTATTGACACTGGCGCCCAAATTTCTGTCCTGAGCTCCTCGTTTCGCCGTCGTCTGAAGAAGGTTGTGACACCTGCCGCTTCCTCAGCCGTTCGCGTCGCCGACGGAAGTGCTGCTGCCGTTGTTGGACTGACTGTGCACTGCGCGTGTTTCCATTGCTGGTCGTACAACCCCTGTCGCATTCACTGTCCTCGACCATTGCCCCCACGATGTGATCCTCGGTATCGACTTTTTAACGACGCACGCGGCTCTAATTGATTGCGCCACTGGCCTTCTTCGTTTGGACTTGCCGCTCTGCTCCGAAAGCGCCGATACCAAGCCGCCTCGCTTACGTGCCGCTGAATTTACTCGCTTGCCTCGTGACGCTGCAGTCTATGTCCCTATGTCCCCGTTTCCCGCCGTTCCTGATGGTGTCTACGTCACGTACCCAATCAAGGACGTTGTCCTCCAGCGTAACGTCATCCTTCCACACACAGTCCTGACCGTCACCGGCAACCGCACCTACCTTCCGATTCTGAACTTCAGTCTCTCTCCCCAAGTTTTACCCTGTGGCATCGCGCTCGCTGAACTGGTTCCATTGGCCGAATGTACAGTTTCTGCTCTAACAGCTCTGCCTAACGCTGATCTCCATGCCCTTCCTCGCTCGGCCGCTTCACGCCCGGACCCTACTTTTGCGATGATCGCGGCGGATTTGCCCCCTGACCACGCCAACGCCCTCTGCGCCCTTTTAGCTTCCTACAGTGATGTCTTCGATTTCGGGAATCGTCCTCTTGGCCAAACTTCTGTCGTGACCCATCGCATCAATACGGGCGATGCCAGCCCTATACACAGAAGGCCCTATCGTGTTTCTCTTCCTGAGCGTCATGTCATCCAAACGGAGGTGGACAAGATGCTGGCGAACAACATTATCGAGCCTTCTAGCAGCCCTTGGGCATCCCCTGTAGTGTTGGTCAAAAAGAAAGATGGCAGCTGGGGCTTCTGTGTCGACTATCGTCATCTTAATCAAGTAACGAAGAAAGACGTCTATCCTCTTCCGAGAATTGATGACGCCCTCGACTGTCTACATGGTGCCAGCTACTTTTCTTCTATTGATCTCCGTTCAGGCTACTGGCAAATCGCTGTTGACGAACGGGATCGTGAGAAGACTGCCTTTATCACCCCCGATGGCCTGTACCAATTCAAAGTTATGCCTTTCGGCCTCTGCAACGCTCCTGCCACCTTCGAGCGCATGATGGACTCGCTTCTGCGTGGCTTCAAATGGACAACGTGCTTGTGCTACCTAGATGACGTTGTCGTTTTCTCCTCAACGTTCGAAAGCCACATACGCCGTCTTGCTACTATCCTTGCGGTCTTCCGTCGCGCTGGTCTCCAACTGAACTCCAAGAAGTGCACCTTTGGCCAGCGCCAAATTAAGGTCCTCGGCCACTTGGTTGATGCGTCTGGTGTAAAGCCCGACCCTGACAAAGTTCGTGCCGTTCGTGAGTTCCCCACTCCCCGTTCCTCGAGCGATGTGCGCAATTTCCTCGGGCTCTGCTCGTATTTTCGCCGGTTTATCCCGAACTTCGCCGACACGGCCCGCCCCCTTACCACCCTCCTGAAGAAGGATGTCCCTTTCTCCTGGGGCCTTGACCAAGCTCGCTCCTTCACGGCACTTGTTGCGGCCCTCACGGCTCCACCTGTGTTGGCCCATTTCGACCCATCTGCGCCTACGGAACTTCGCACAGACGCCAGTGGCCATGGTATTGGCGCCATTCTTGCGCAGCGGCAACACGAGCACTTTCGTGTGATTGCTTACGCCAGCCGCCTGCTCTCTCCTTCCGAACGTAACTACTCTATTACGGAGCGGGAGTGCCTTGCTCTTGTTTGGGCGTTAACAAAATTCCGCCCTTATTTGTTTGGAAGGCCCTTCTGCGTAGTTACGGATCACCATGCTTTGTGTTGGCTGTCCTCTCTTAAAGACCCTACAGGACGTCTGGGTCGCTGGGCCTTGCGTTTGCAAGAATACACATTTAAAGTTGTCTACAAGTCCGGCCAGCTGCACCAAGACGCTGACTGTCTGTCCCGCCATCCTGTCGATCCCCCTGACTCCCACACACGTGATAGCGACGACTGTGTACTCTCCGTATCAGACTTTCTGAACATTGGTGACGAGCAGCGCCGTGATCCAACTCTGCGCCTCATAGTCGACCGCCTCCGCAGCGACCCTTCCGATCCTGCTCTACGAATGTTCGTGCTGCATCACGATATTTTGTACCGGCGCAATATGCACCCAGATGGCGCCGACCTCCTGCTCGTCGTCCCGACCCATCTCCGCTCCACAGTACTTGCCCAACTTCATGACGCTCCTACTGCCGGGCACCTAGGCGTCTCACGCACGTACGACAGCGTGCGCAGGCGGTTCTTCTGGCCTGGCCTTTACCGCTCTGTCCGCGGTTATGTTGCTGCTTGTGATCAATGCCAGCGCCGGAAAACGCCCCCACTTCCACCCAGTGGCCAGCTTCAGCCCATCGACATCCCGACTGACCCATTTTTCCGTGTTGGTCTCGACCTGCTTGGTCCTTTTCCCCCATCAACATCCGGGAACAAGTGGATTGCCGTTGCGACCGATTACACTACCCGGTACGCTATCACGCGCGCTATCCCTACCAGCTGCGCCTCCGATGTCGCCGACTTTCTTCTCCATGACGTCGTCCTACTTCATGGCGCTCCTCGTCAACTGCTTACGGATCGCGGCCCCTGCTTTCTTTCTAAAGTGGTCCACGACCTTCTGCGCTCCTGCTCTACCCGCCACAAGTTCACGACGGCCTACCATCCTCAGACCAACGGCCTTACTGAGCGTCTTAATCGCACCCTGACGGACATGCTGTCTATGTATGTCTCAGACCACCATCGAGACTGGGACGTCAGCTTACCTTTCGTGACGTTCGCCTACAATTCCACACGCCACGATACCACCGGCTACTCTCCCTTCTACCTGCTCTTTGGCCGCGACCCGTTGCTACCCTTCGACAGCCTCCTGCCTCACGACCCTTGTACCAGCAGTTACGCTGGTGACGCCATTGCCCGAGCTGACGCCGCCCGCCAAATCGCTCGAGATCGCCTCGACGCTTCACAAGTCGCTCAAAAACGACGGTACGACCTTCATCACCGTGACGCCCATTACCCTCCCGACTCCCTCGTACTCCTCTGGCTCCCTGCGCGTCGTGTGGGCCTGTGTGAGAAGTTGCTGCCTCGTTACGTGGGTCCTTACCGCGTCTTGCGGCAACTGAGCGATGTCACCTACGAGATCGCGCCCTTGCAACCCCACACTCCTCGTGCGGCCTCCTCCACACAGCTCGTACACGTCGCCCGTCTTAAGCCCTACCATCCAAACCCACCATTTTAGGACACCCAGGGACTGTGCTTCCTTCCGCCCGGCGGAGGAGGGGGGGGGGGGGGGGGGTAGTGTTACGGTGCATAGTTGCTAGGAGAAGACGACGTTGTTTTGGGACGTTCGGCAGTGAACGACGACGAGGACGTGGCAGTTTGTGCTGGAGTGATTTAGCTCGGTGTGCCTTCTGACTGTGACCTGTACCGTCTGCCGCTGGGCTAACCCCCCGTAATAGTATGATGGATTGATCTTTTGTGGTCAAGAAAAAAAAGTTAGTCATCGAATGCGTCTTGGGATGCTAAGCGTTTTCAGAAAGCTATGAAAGAATGACCATCGCTTTCATTGGACTGAGGCTTTTGTAATGTTGAGTTGAGTTGAGTTTAATGGCGCATAAGCGACTAAGGCTATCATGCGCCTTTTGTAATGTGAGTACATTTTCGTACATAACTACAGAAAAATAATAATTTTCTCATAAACTGTGCTCCGCTTCGTTAGCGTAACGAGCTAACTTTTGCGGCCCTTGCATCATGCAGAGTTAGCAGCGTTTGTGCGCTTTCATTCGTTTGCTTTAAGGCCGCTGTGTAAAAATACTTTCGCAATCTGGTGCATGATATATTGAAGCATGCCATGCCAGTAAGACGCGCGTTGGAAAACTGCTTGCTAAGCCAAAAAGCTTCCTATTTCATAGTGTTTAAAGAGAATGTATTTAAAGAAATGACCAATTTAGCGGCAACATAGATGATGACATGAAAACCGCCTGCCGGCCCCAGGAGAGGCAGAACAGCATTCTGTATTGGCGGTCGCTGGCCACCCAGAGCATATCGGTTAGTTCGAAGAATCAATTAATTGATTTGAATGTGTTAGAAAGTTGTGGAAACCAATGGTAATATCCTCTATACGACAATGAATTGCTAATTATTGTACGGAAATATAGCGTTGAAATCAAACACTCTAAGCAGCCTGGCACCGAGGCTGGCATGCCTGTAGCAGTAAACAACCGAGTAGTTCTTCAGGAGGAATGTCCGTGGCTCTATGAGAGTACTAGGTGAAGCCACATTAGGCTGTCAACTAGCGGCTTTGGAGCGGCGTGGAATGATCTCATGAATAGTATGTTTTGCGTACTTATCACCTTGTGCAAAGGACGACTGCGCAAAGATCTAAACGGCTTAAAACCAAAAGCAGTGGACTCAAGCCCATTGAGCCAATCTGTTCATTCAAACGTTCACACGGAGAATGCACATCACATGACCATTACAGGGACGTCGAACTTGGGCACCGAACTCACGGCGAGAAACTGCACAAAATGTGCTTACACTCTGTAGGTCTCTACCGCTACCTCCCCACCCTCCACCAAGCACGCAGTGAAGCCCATTGTTCGAAAGAGCCAAACGGGAGAAGCCATTCTGTATTCCTAGAACCGCAGCTAATCTGCTCAATTCGACATAGTGGCTAGCGCAAAAGGGAGACGCAGAAGAAAGGAATGCAGACAGGACAAACGCTAGCGTTTGTCTTGTCTGTATTCCTTCTGTGTGCGGCTCCCTTTTGAGGTCGCCATCATGTCGAATTATAATAACCAACTAGCCCAATTAAGAGCCTTGTTAATCCGCCCATTATTTGAAATGCCAAGGCTGGGCCTACATGGGACCAGAGTGAACCGATTCATTTCTAATATTGGGCCAATCACCTGCGCTGCTTGGAATATATTTCTATTTCAGAAGTCACAAATGTCGAGGACCTCACAGAAAGGCAAAGTGAAAGTAAAACCTGCTCGAGGGCTCGTTTGTGCGCTTATGGCGATGAAGTTAGCGCCACGCATGATGCATACCAGAAAAAGCCTAGAAATGAAGAACGACGGAACACAGAAACGGTTTGGTTTATAGGGTTTAACGTCTCAAAGCGACTAAGGCTATGAGAGACGCCGTAGTGGAGGGCTCCGGAAATTTCGACCACCTGGGGTTCTTTAACGTGCACTGACATCGCACAGTACACGGGCCTCTAGAATTTCTCCTCCAAAGAAATTCAACCGCCGCGGCCGGGATCGAACCCGCGTCTTTCGGGTCAGCAGCCGAGCACCATAGCCACTCAGCCACCGCGGTGGCAAACACAGAAACGAGCGCAAGAACGGAGCTACGACGACCGCTGAGTCATTTGCTAGTTTTGAGTGTATTTATGAATGTCCAGTTAAGCGTGGTGTGACCTTGAGAGGGCTCACCAGCACCGCACCCAACCATAGCCGCGGATGTGCCATTGCGAAATCTTTTTAGGCAGTCTATAGACTGTCCATAGACTTTCTTTAGAAAGTCTCTAGACTCTCTATAGACAAATTCTAGAGAACCCTCTATAGGCAATACAAATCCTATAGACAGTTTATAGACAATCTATAGGTTTATGTCCATACACTTTTACTGGACTTTGTTTTACAGATAGTCTATAGACTATAAATAGACAAAAAAATGGCTGAGGCTTATATTGGTTAAGCCTGGAGAATACGAAGCATCATCGTGTCGCGTAATTTGGAGGCGCACAATCACAGCGACGGCGCGAGGTGGGCCCCCGTTTCTCCACTGTCGTGACGTCATCGTGTCACGTGGTGTGACGTCATGTAACACGTGATTTGGAGGCGCACAACCACAGCGACGGCGCGAGGTGGGCCCCCGTTTCTCCACTGTCGTGACGTCATCGTGTCACGTGGTGTGACGTCATGTATCACGTGATTTGGAGGCGCACAACCACAGCGACGGCGCGAGGTGGGCCCCCGTTTCTCTACTGTTGTGGCGTCATCGTGTCACGTGGTGTGACGTCATGTATCACGTGATTTGGAGGCGCATAACCACGGTGAAGGGCTGAAGTGGTAGCTAAAGTAGTATGCTTCGCATAAAAGAAATATCTATAGGAAGGCAATTGAGTCCGTAAGAAGTCTACAGACTGTTCATAAACCATTTTTATATGGGCGGCAGCGTCCGGCCGCGTCGCCCCAACCAGCACACGTAATCGGCCCAATATTGGAAACGTGTTGGCAACGGGAGGTCTTACAAGGGACAGAGTGATGTCATCCATTACCAATATTGTGCAATACCTGTGCTGCATGGGACCACATCTGCCGCGTCGAACATAGTCGAAAGTGGAAAAGGGAAGCTATGCGAAATCCCTTATTCTGCATACTGCGTCAGTTCCTTGACTCTTCCTTTTTCGCTGCGTTTAATTTCGTTTTCTTACCATTATTCGAGCAGGCGCCTCCCCATTCTGGTATAGAAATCCTAAATAGGGGGCCGTAAATAACCAGCATCTTTATTTTTCTCCTTTGGGCTGGACAGAACTGATGAGATGAATGGGTTCAGGGATCGAAACTTGGAAATACGTTTCTGTACAGGGATATCTATAATAGATAAAGGGGCTCAGAGATGCTCCATATTCGAAAGACGGGGGTACGTTTTGAGTCAGCAAAAAAAAAAAAGAGGGACTCTGCAGTCTTTCACAGTATTCCGAAAACACGAGCAGATAAAAACCCCAGGGCCCTAGGCAGACAACGCAATATGAGCGCCTCTTGCGGCAAGCAGTAGAAACAGCAGCGGACGCAGTATCTCTTCCAAATCGATTTTTCGATCTCTCAACCAACGCCCTCACCGGACCACCTCGGTGGTTCGTTATCTACCCGACGACCCTCACGGGAGCCGTGAAAAATGCGAGAGTGATATATACCCAGACTCGGTTGGACTAAACAGTTCAGCGGCACAGACGCGACGGCGTTGTTGTACGAGCTTTAGAGATTTTTCGATGCTTCGCTTCGCTTAATAGTAGTCCCTCATTCGTTATCAGCGTCAGCAGCTTCGCGAGGCGCCTCTGAAGACTCTCTGCTTGCAGTATCTCCGTTGATCCACGCAAGATGCGCCCAAGTATGCGTACTGAGCACATGGTTATCCGGACTGCCCAAGCAAAACAGGTCACCTTCTTAAGAAGCACTTGCAGGCGCACTGGCGGTCTTTGTTTATTATTAATTTGCACTGGTTCCCGCATCTTCTAATAACCCGTCCACGAAAAAATCCGTTAGGCGGGTGCTCGCCGTCCGTCTTCGATGGCCTGGTTTCGGGTTATTCGGGAGTGCTTGAAATCCTACCGCTATCGTTAGCTGCGCTCAATCTTCAGCTTCAGCAATTAACGCACCGTCGCGAAACTAGCCTCACACGCGCTATTACATATTTCAGAATCCCCGGACGCGGGCGGAGTCTTTTACAATGCCCACGAAATGCACTGCAGCGCCCACTCCTTGGAATCTTTCGTGCCCTAATGTATTCCACTCCGCTCGTACAGTCGTGAACAATATGGAGAGAAAAAAATTTTGCCCCAAAATTGCGAATTTTCTTATTTGTCCACTAAATTTGAGTATGATTTCTGATATTCTACGCCAAGTGGGAGAATACTGATAAAACTGAAAGAACCAAGCCTTTTTTATTAATGCTTAAACTTTGTTCCCTCTGATATTGCTCATGACCGTACAGTCGTGGACAGAAGTTTGCGGGATGCAGATTTGCGGAAAAAAAAAATTATTGCGGAGTTCAAGCATAGCAGATGACGGAAATGCATGTGAACATGAGGAGACATGCATGCTCCATCTTGTACGAAAATACAGTCTGCCTGTCTACTGAGGCAGCGCAGAAATAAATTTTGCTCCCGTAAATCCGCATCCCGCAAGCTCTTGTCCATGACTGGACATACGCGTGTATCACCTAGGTAGGTTTCGCTTTCGTTAACAAGTCTCCTCCCTTACAATGCATGCGAGGCGGTGATATTTGCCAACCTCAAGCCAAACAGGCAGAAAGAGCTATATGAAAAAATAAACAAGGAAACAAACAGAACAAATTAGCAAGAAGTTAAGCTGGCATGCATAAAGAATCAGTGGAGGGTGCACACAAGTGAAAGAAAGGTTCGTACAACAAAATAAGTGCTTAAGCAGGGACAAAAAGAAGTTGAGAAACAAAAATAGGTATCAATAGGCTCCTTCGCATGCTATCAACGACATTTGATCTCGCAGTGCTCATACAACCTCGAGCGTCCTCCCGCTGTCATCGTCATTACAAAATCGCTTTATGCGCTGGTCCTTGTGACAATGAATGGACCCCGGAAGCGACCCCGCTTGATATCATCTCGACAAAAGCCGAACTCCGCCGGCGGAAGTCCTTTTCATCGGAAGTTGTGAGGCAACATCGAGGAGAAGACTTAAGTCGCCTGCCAGCTGCCCTTCGTGGCTATGCTGACAATAGTTGACTGAGAGGCTGTCCTCGAGAATCAACGCACAACCCGGTATTCAAAGGACTTCCGGAAGAAGTAATAGTTAAACGCAATTAACGCGGCTATCCAGCTGTCTCATCCGGACTATTACCGTCCATAACGAGGAATACTGGCGGTGGTAGAAGTGGATCCGCTTAATAATCGTCTAGGCTCTTAACAACGTCTTGAAGACGTTGCTTAGAAGAACAAATGCCCGGCAGTTATTAAAAACACCTGATGCATATGCATATTGATGCTAATGCCGCGTGATCATGGGGGAGCAGACGACAAAGACAAAGTGTGCCTGTGGGTGAGTCAGCCATCTTGTCAGAATGCTGTCTTTTAAAGCGAAAGCCTTTAGTGGCTCATACTGTCGTCCGTTAGCCGAGGGTGTCACACCTTTGGCAGCGTGTTAACTCGGGAACTAAAAAAGATGGGAGAAAACGAATGGTTGATTCAGAGAGAGGAGGAAAAAATAAACCTAGAAGCCACGTTTGATAACTGTAGAGTAATTAGTTAATTAATTACAGTAGAAAATGTCAAAATTGCGACGAAGTAACGCAGACTTCGATATAGTCACGGGAACGGTGTGAAATCATATCTACCCGAAGTTGTCGCGGCATAATGAAAATTGTCACAGAATGGTCGGAAAAACGCCGGATTTGTGTCAAATTAGATGGGAAAAGACGTAATTAAGCGTAATTAACACTTAAGATCCCCGAAAGATGTATAATTTGGGTATCGATATAGCCAGGGGAATGGTGTGACGCCACATCCTCCGGAAGTCGTCACGGCATAGTGTCCTCGGCTTTCGCCTCTCAACACTTTAGTTGCCAAAGTGTCCTCGCAATTTTTTCCGCTGTACCAGTTCGGCTGTGGCGAGTCTTCGTTACACTTTCTGGTGGAGGGCTGCTAGGTTAATTCCGTTTACTACGACTCCCCCCGTAGGCTGTCTATGAACGCGGATTTGACTGCGGTCCACCGCACTGCGAGCTGCCGACTCCAAGGTCATTCACCTGAGTTCGGACTATTATCCCCTACGACCAATACTCCAGCCGATATGCACTGGGTGGACGCGGCATTGTAAAGATAGCGTTCCTGCACGACGTGCCCATCAATGCAATACAGTGGAGATTAAGGATGAACCTTAGAGAAAGCCCGTGTATTCATTTAGACTTCCCAAAAACCTGTTGTCTAAATGTGAATAAAACGCTGTATATGTAATGGCTCCAGGAAAGGGTTGGCGAGCTGCTCTCGCTCTACCCTACTGAGAGTTCTAATGGTTTTTACTTTACTATTAATACTAGCTGTTCGGTACAAACCACTGCTGCCGTGTACTGCCCTTACCTGGGGTGTCCTACTTGTACGCACTTCAGCTCCTGTCAGTCTAGTGCAAACGCCAACCACTACGATGAATGGTATACCTCGCACAGAGTAGCGCTTATCGGCAGTAGAGCACTTTTTCTCGGCGCTAATTCAATAGTACACAAAAAAGAATAAAGAAATGAAAAATCAAACTGAAAATGTAGTCGCATCTAAAGCTGCAGGGGCAACCCACTCAAAATCTTAAACGCCGCCAAACGTTCGAGCGTACGGTTCCCTTCTGTATTCTCCCGAACACAATGTACGAAGCGTTGAGTGACGGCGCTTCTATGCGGCGGGCTCGCAACGCCCCCGCAACTAGGTGACCCGACAGAGAATAAAACAGCCAGGCTTCGTCACTGCAGCTTCTGCGTTCATTCAAAAGACGCAGCGCTGCCGAGGGGGGCGCCCACTTCACGGCTCAGTGGAGCTGCATCAAGCGGAGAGCGTAACGCGTCGCTTCTTCGCTCCCGTATCGCTTTGCTCTCGGCGGTGCCGCACTCTGCGCATCAAAGTGATCCCCTGCCGCGTGAAGGGTTGGCAACCTTGAGCGGCTGAGGTCGCTGCATGGGTCGCTGCCATTTTTTTTCCGTCCCGCTTCCCCAGTCCCCCCGCTGTCTGCAGCCACTGAAGCGTCGCAGGGACGCTTGCACCCACGCAAAAGTGTGACGCAATCAAATCGCGTGAGGGAGCGTATAATGGAGAGGTCTGCGCATCCTCCTTTCCCTCGGACGGGGCTGCTCATCTGTAGGCTTGCGGTGGGTGGTGCGGTGCATTCATTACGACAGAGCGCGCGGGACGACTCTCCTAGGCGACTATTGTTGTCTTGATCATCAGAGGGTGCGCGATTGGTCTAATACCGCTGTCAAGCGCGCAAAATAAAGTGCACTTACGAAGAGAGGCACTTGCTAAAAGTGCACTCCAGCACAGCTAAACGGCGTAACGTAAGTGCACTCGCCAAAGTGCGCACTTCAGACGGAGTGCGTTCACAGAACACACTTTGAGGGCTGAGTGCGTAGCCTCGCCACCAGCGACTTCAAAGGCACAATATGTAGAGTGCATAAAAAGTACTTGCAACTTTATTTTACATGATATAACACTGTTTCTAGAAAAGAATTTCTTATAGCAACAAGCGAAGCAACAAAACAAAGGAACGAGAACAGCTTAAAGAGATGTATAGTGAACTAGAGTACTAGCACTAGAATACTAGTGAACTAGTATTCTAGTTCGCTATAATCAGATGCAACACGCTGCTCGCCGCCATCTTGTTTGTTGCTGAAATTCTGGATAGTCTTGGCTTTTCTTCTATTTCTATATATTTTTTTCACCGTGAAAACTGCTGAACCTCGTTTTATTGGCGCTATAATAAGCAATCAGTTATTATGAGCCCTTTTCCTTTTCCATGGACCTCTTCAGAAATTCCGCTCATTTTCTGTCGCCATTTTTCTTTTACTATGAGTGCACTTTGCTTTCCCGTTTAGCACCGCGTAGCCCAAAGTGTCACTCGGGATGCTAAAGCGCACTCCCTATATAAGTGCACTTAACTTGTGCGCTTGACAGGGGTATAACAGATTTGACCACTCTGAAATGAACTTTAGGCTTTTGATGAGAAGCCTGGATCCTCCGGTTTAACTGGAAAAGAGACAACAAAAGAAGTTAAGACGTGAAGCATTGAGCACTACTGCGAGAATTCCTGCTGGCTATATGAGGATAATCTGTTAAAAGCCTGGAAGGACTGATTGGTTGAAAATGTTTGTTGGATGAAAGGAATTGATTCCTACGCTCTACATTATAGCCCTCTGCAGAGGGGAAGGTGAGAGGTATTGAGTGAAGGTGCGTTGGGCAGAGTTGAGGAAAAGTAGCAGAGGATAAATTTTGTTGGCTCTGGGGGTATGCAACATCCTGTCTTTCTGTTCCCAAGAGCATCCCGACCGAAAATCTGGCATCTGTTACTTTATTGAATAAATGAAACCCTGACCTCCTGACAATCAGTGGTTTGTGGATGAAAGCAATAACCGTTACTCTTCAACTTTTGGCCGCCGCGGTGGCTCAGTGGTTACGGTGCTCGGCTGTTGACGTGAAAGACACGGGTTCGATCCCGGCCGCGGCAGTCACATTTCGATGGAGGCGAAATTCTAGAGACCCTTGTACTGTGTGACATCAGGGCACAATGAAGAATCACAGGTGGTCGAAATTATGCGGAGCCCTCCCCTACGGGGTCCCTCATAGGCGGAGTCGCTTCGGGACGTTAAACATCATAAACCAAAGCAATGGTACTCGTTCGTGGTCTCCCATGTCTCTGAAAAGGCCGACTTGCAGGTCCCAAGCAGCCTGCTTACTTTTACATCTAGATGCGCACTGCGCTCGAATGCAAACCTTCACGTTGATTGCGATTCTATGTTTTGCCATGAAAAGAAGTTTACTCAAAATGCACAGGACACTGGAGCAGATTTTCGGACTACGTTGCACCTTATTCCCACAAAAAGGAGAATGTACTAGATATATCAAGAGTATCGAATTGCATTCACGTGGCGTTCAATGAATGTCCGCATAAAATGACTCACTGCATGAATAGGAACTGCAAACACTTTTGAAGTTCGGAACGTACCAGCAGCAGTAGCTTTGAATTGGTTTTCTAATCACTACTTCCAGGCACATAGTGAAACGCGGGTTAATGACATACGAGTCGCAATCAAGAAGAAATGGGCTTGGGCAGGGCATGTAATGCGAAGGCAAGATAACAGCTGGTCCTTAAAGGTAACGGAGTGGATTCCCAGAAAAGGCATGCATAGCATAGTGCGACAGAAAGTTAGTTGGATGGACGGGATTAAGAAGCTTGAGGGGATAAGGTGGCAGTGGACGGCTCAGGACAAGGTTAATTGGAAAGGTATGAAGAGGTCTTCCTCCTACAGTGGGCGTAGTCAGGGTGATGATGATGATGATGACTTTCGTAGTGGTTGTATAGGAGTCGAGGACTCGCTCACTAAATCATTCGCACTTGCTTGCCGAATATATCTATAAAGCAGTCAATCATGTGGGCTGTCGGCAAACAGGAAAGAGAAAGGGAGTAGTTACACCCTAACACAAAATAAGAAGAAACCAAACTGTAAATGTCCCGATAAGCCTGCCATAATCTAACAGACGAGCGTCGCGAATAGTCGAGACGAGGGTCATGATACCTTGCAAGGTGACACATTTCCTTTTCGAAGAGGAGATATGCTCCAATTTCCGAAGGCTGACTTCTTTCAAAGAAGTCAGCCTTCACCTGTTCGGCATACCGCCGCTCCGGTTTTAGTTATCTTTTGAAAAGATGGAAGAAGAACTACACATCCTTCAGAAACCGGCCGTTACAACGAACTAGTAACGAAGATACGCAAACGAAGACCCCCCCCCCCAGCAACCATCGAACATGAATGAATGCAATCTTTTAGTGCGCTTGCCTGTTTTTGATGGTCTGATAAAACAGAAAGAAGAAAGAAAACCATTATTACTGAACTAACCTTGCAGTGGGATCTCCAGAAATAAGTCATGGTCGCCTTGCGACTCCGCAGTGACTCACGAGAGCGGGTAGGTTACGGCCTGAATAAAAAATCACATAAAAGAAGTAAACACAATAACTGTGAAGAAAGCTACAGTGAGGGCGCTGCATCAACGCAGAGCCTACAGGTCGCCGCTTCTTACCTGCCGTGTAAGGAAATAAGAGAGCATAGGACAAGGGAAGAACCATTCCGTAGTGACGTCCCAGCAGTTTATTACGTCAGACAAGAGCAGTGCAGCTTCTGAGCGATCCTGTCGCATGCACCAATGATGTCACAGAGCCGCCCTTCTTGGCACTTTTACCCAACCCCGCCGCAAATACAAAGCTGGAACACATGTGACCCTGAGGCCTAAGAACAATTGCCGCCTTTCACAAAGGGTCACGATTAGGAGTTGACCTCAAACGATGCGGGTACATGACGGCACAATGAACTCACTAATGTTAGCGATGCTTTGGTGCCGTTATGTACGAAGCAGCAAAAGAATTGCTTGTTCGAAAGCCCTCCGAGGTCGTCCTCCAGATATCGTAGAGAAAGTTTAATAGCAAGCGTAAGCATTATTTTATCTTTAGACCATGTGCAGACTCAGCCGAAAGTTTTCCGCCCACACCGCTTGTTCTCTAGCGGTTTAGAGGCCCACTTGTGGCAGGCCTCAAGCTCCATATATTTGTAGTGTGAGAATAAACCTCGTTCTGTCCATTTAATACTTTTCGAATTTTGAAAGGGAAGAACGTTTGGCGTTTTAGGTCTGCGGGCAACGCAGTGCTAATCGTAGGAATCACCTCGATCGAAAACGATTCTAATGTTATTGTTTAATTTTCAGAGTGACTACGAAAAAGTGATGCACACAAGAATACCCCCAATTCTGATAGTGAATAACCTCCTAAAATCGACTGCATGAAGACCTCCTCGAGGCATCCTGGAGACCTCCAAGACCACAAATTGGAAAAACTCAAAATCCAATCCTGCAGAAACAATGCACTGCACCACCGTGAAATCTGAGAAAAATTACCAGAAGCCTGCAAAGGGCCTACAGTAAAAGTTTTATAAAAAGCAGCGAACGCTAAGTATCTTCCGGAGTTGGCTTTAAATGCGGTTATAGGATGACCTCCAAAGCCCACATACCACAATACAACATCCGCGCTGGGCATTTCCTCTGCCGGTCATGCATGCAGAAGAAAGCAGTGCGGAGAGCAGCAGCGAGTCCGAAACGTCCTATGCACGTGCTGATTCAGTGCCCTGCGTTGCGGCAAGCGGCGGTGGAGCGAGACGTTTCGGATAGGGCAGCTTTCCAGCTATGCAGGTCGGTCGCGCGCGCCATGCCTGCTGAGTATACTGTACAAAAACGGAATCGTATATAGCGTAAACCTTCTTGACTCCCTCCGGGGAGAATTTGCCTTGGTACAAACCTTTCTTCTCGTTTTTGTGCTTAAAGATGCGTGACGTTATGAGCGGTCGGCCTATTCTCATTCATGCGGTGATAAGAACGCAAAAAAAAGAGACACAGCTAGGAAAGGACACCTTCTCAAAGGCTTATGAATGCCGTATCCTTTATCGGTAAATAGAGTTCGGGTTTTCTCTAGTGGAAAAGAAGGAAGGAAAAAGAAAGCCTGGTCGTTTTTCGATGTTCTTAGTTTTGGAAAAGAGATTCCAGATGCTAAAAACAATTAGACCGCTTGGGAAGCGGAGCTTCGGGTCTCAGATAGTGCCTAGAGGCTTTTTTCCTGGATAGCCGATTCTCGGTAATTTAAGATTGGGGAGGAGTGAAAATTACTTTAGAAAAAATGAGAGCCTTTTAAACACATTTTATGCGGATTGGACCATCCAATTCCAATAAGCCGGATGTTCGAATGAAGAGAGTTTGAATTGAGGACAGTTCATTGTACCGTCTGCTTGCATCGAGAAATTGGAGGCAAAGTTCGTCTTTTGTGAACACGTTTATTCCGTAACTATAAAAAGTTCGTGTTTTTCATGAAGAAACAGGAATTCCGACTTCTTCATTGACGTAATTACAGGAAACTTCTCAAGAAAGTCTAGGTTCCAATTAAAGCCTTAAAGGTCCCAATAAAGTTTAGGTTCCCATCAAAGTCCGTTGCATACATGCAGCTTCTTCAGATTGTCTTCAACAGAGTTTTCAAATTAATGACATCGGCTATATTTGCTGTGTGTGTTCGAGTCGATGATTTCTTCTCATCATATCTGGCAGGGCCGGAAGCGGTAGCCCATGGACTCTTGGGACAATATTGGTTTGATACAAGTGAATACAACAGCTTCGGCTGACTACTGTTATCTTAATCATCGAGTCACAATCGCTTGCCAAACTCAGTACACAGTTCAGGCTTATCACGAAGTGATTAAGGAGGGCATTTGGATTATTGAACAAAACGAATAAAGCATTACCTTGCTGCAAAAGACTAGTAGTATTCTGAGACGGATAAAATAATAAATAAAGGAGTCTGAGTCCGTGGAACTAGACATGAGAAGGCCTGCTCCAAAAGACTGTGCGCTACGGCATGGTCTGGTATGGTACAGGTGACCTATATATATATAGAAGTGATACAAGTACAAGTGAGCTGCGAGGGCTCAGGACAAATTCCATCCGTCTTGTGTTCTTTTAACATTCACTGACACTGCACAGAACACAAAATTGGCCTTCATTTTGGGTTTATCTATCAAATTGTGGCATCCTCGTCTGGGATTCGAACACGTGACCTTGGGACCAGCAGTCGAGAACCAATGCCACTACCATATCTGCTGCTGGTCAGTTATACAAACTTGCTTTCCTAACCCACTATACAAATTTCGGCCTAACACGACAGGTTTAGGGAGAGCATTTAGATCAGCGAACAAGGTGAACAAAGCATTTGCGGAATACATTTGAGCAACCTTTCGTGAGAACCGTCACAAAAGACCGCCGGTCCGGTCGCTTTGGAAAGACGCTTACCGGAAGAAAGAATACAACGCCACATTCTTTCCCAAGCTACACTTCTTTCTTATCATTTTTTGGTTTTTTTTTTTCTACCCGACGCGTTCGTGCTCAGCGTGCATGCGCAAAGCGACGACGACGACCGGTTTTAAGTCCGCCAGTGTGCTGGGAGAAGAACGAACTCGAAAACGACGCGTGCGAGCCCAAACAACACAGGCCGCTTGAATGCCATTAACCTTCGAACGCCTTCCTCTGGCCCGACGCATTTGTCCCATTGTTGGAGAGAGAGACGAGACTGTTGCGTGAGTCCGAGAGTGGCACGTGTTCTACCGGCCCAAGGGAGAGGCCGCCGCCCAGGAGAGGAAGCTTTGCCCACGTGACAATGAATTCGCCTGGCGTTGGTGCCCTTTTGTGACCGAAGCCTATAGCACAGTGAGCTGGCTGGGAGTGGCAGTTGCGTGCACACGAGCAGTGCTCGGGACAAGCGCCGAAAAAGAAAGCAGGTTTCTCCATAAAGCAGTGTTTCGCAAGATGACTTGGAGAAAATGATGACGGTGACATGCATTCGCCTTTGGAAGCTTATGCTATTGAAATGTCACGGAAAAATGAGAATACGTGGGAGGGAGTCGAGGATTGTAACAGAGGGGGGGGGGGGGGGGGGGGGTAATAATTGAAGAAGCGTAGCTTGTTGGGCCAGTGGGTGCATTTTGCAAAGGAATAGAAAAACCAGCAATACAGGACGCGTTCACACGGCGAAGCAATACACATGGACAGTCAGAAATACACATGGACGGAAATGCACAGCACAGCATGTGCATTTCTTCGCCGTGTGAACGCGTCCTGTTTTGCTGGTTTTTCTATTCCTTTGTTTCGGTAATAAGCGGCGTTTACGAATGCAACAGAGGTCGACTATAGTCCACTTTTTAAGGGAAATAGAAGGTTTTGAGAAGGAAAGATGCGACTCGTCCTCTGCTCTCTTCCTTGACGTTTTAGCACTTTCCCTCAAAAGGTGGGCTACAGTCGACTTCTGTCGCATTCATGTAAACGCGACTATTACCATAGCGGAGACGCACTGGCCTTGCTTCGCCCCGGCCACTCCGTGTGCGCATCCGCGGTCCGGTAAACTGGTATATGTCTACGGTAACACAACTCCGATATGCTTAAAACGTCTAACAAAGCACGATTAGCACATATCAGGCTCTCCTCGCGTTGCCTGCCGTTGGTACTTCCACAGCGCTTAATGGTTTCAGTGGGCAACTCAATTTTACCTGGCCGAATAAGCACCGCGATGGCTTACATCTACGGCAGTGGGTTAGATCCGTGTCGAGGCGGCCGCATTTCGATGCGAGCGAAACGAGAAAGACCACCGGGTACTGAGAGTTGGGCACTCGTCAAACAAACGTCGACAGGCTTTCTTCAGTACATTGTTCCAACGCTGCTTTAAAGTGGCCCCAATGTTTTCCCGACATATGCAGCTATCGCATGAAAAGAACTGAGGACATTACGAAACAAGGACAGTTTCGTAGAAACGACGAAGAAACGAAGCAGGCGCAGAGACATATAGTTGAAGAGCGTAGTGTTCAGAGAGGAATTCGGGCTCTAACATGTCTGATCAGTTTTGTTTTCTTTGCTTGTTTGTGTCTTTCTAAAAATGGGAACAAACAACGGCTTTTCTGGCCAGAACCTACATTTCTAGAGCGAAGCTTCACAATTGGCCTTGGCGCGTCGTCTCCTAATGGCTGTACAGACGCACCGACACGGAACGCTCCTCTCCGTTTCTTCCACACTCGGGCTTTTTATCTACTTAAGTTCTGATGCTCCACTGACTTTTTAATATTGAATTTTGAATATTGGAAAATTGTAAGGCACTGTTATGGAAATATTGAAGGTAATGGTCCATTCTTCCGATATGCAGCAAAATCTTTCTTTTAAACTCTTTCCGTCGCTCGCATCGAGCAGCTAAGACTGCCATAGAAAACCAAGGGGGAACGCTTTTGGCGATAGCAAAAACATTAATAGCAAAAAAAAAAAAAATTCAAGCTTGTCCACGGGAGATCTCGGATATACTGATAGTAATAGGGAAATCTTAGAATATACGGAAAAAACATCTACTGCTGGTGGGACCCCAGTTTTCTTTCTCGTGTTTCCACATTACACAGCACTTCATCTCGCAGAGGTGTCCTCTCGTCCTACGAGGAAAACCAACCACACGACGCGAAAGCCCCCTGCGTACAATTCGGGCCGAAAGACCTCGCATTTTGTCCGTGATCCGCTGAGGAAGCTAGAGGATCATTGATCGAGATCCCGCGGTCAAAGAGGAACTGCCTGTTTTCCCACGCATTCACCTGCATGGCCCGGATGAAACCTCAACGGGTGGATGCCTGCTGAATGGCTGAATGATACATGAAGCAGACGCTTCCTGAATGAAGCCATTCAGATGCTCTCGGAAGGTATCGATTCAACGAGCTTATTTGATGGCAGTCGTAGTCACGATCATGTCGAAGTCACGAGGAACTCAGAGAGCAGGTCTAGAGGTATGTTGGCAGGAAGGGCAGGAGGGTCAGCATCGGAGAGAGTAAGATCCTGTGATCCTGTAAGCATAGCGGTAAAAGACAGCTGTAGGAAGCAAGATGCAGTAAATGGGCAGAACTGACGACTCTGGCTTTAGACAACGTCAATGGCATAGTGCACGGATTCGAGTACCGACATAAGGCGATGCCTAGAGAATGTCAGAATGAAATAATCACTTATGAGTCAAGTGGCAGACAGGGCACAGGAACTCAAAAACGAAACACGATGTCGAGAAGCAAGTGCACAATACGTTACGCTTTCAAAATATGCGAGGTGAAGGCGCTAACGCAACGACTAGAATTTAAGGCAGACAACTTGTGTTCGTACCCAGGAAATAAACATAGCCGCGGCAAGCTGTCCAGTGCAACGCCCACCTATATCACGTGACCAGGCAAGACAAATTGTCCGGAACCGACATCTTTTGGGCCGCATAGCCAAAGCTGGATGCACAGTTCACAGCTCGTGGAAATATGCGGACTATGCGGTCAATTATGGAAGCACATTCTCGACATCTCTTTAGTATGCCCAAGCCCAACGGCTGCGTAACACTGTGTTTGGAGAGCAAGAGAACGGTGGTAGTTTGCTGTAACGACATACGTGGACGTTTTGCTTTCGCGTTGCTTCAATGCGGTTCGCTGCAGTGATCACGCAGTTTTATTTCTGCAGGTATCTTAGAAGCCGCAGACAAACCTCGCCTTTTTCAGGATTGCAAGTGAAATAGTGATTTCGCAATAAAATCAGTGAGCAAGGAAGGGAATCGAGAGGATGGCTTAGTCCATAGACACGGAATAACATGGAAGTCTGAAGATATTAGACAAAGGCGTGCTTCCTCGACGGGGAGCTGCTCAGAACGGACGCATTCCCCTTGAACATTTTCGACGCCAGCACGTTGGTGTGTGCGCGCACGAGTGCGTTTAGCCAAAGAGGACGTGTAGGGTCACGTGACCGCATTTACGGCGCAGCGTTTCTTCCCGTGAGAGCGGCGTGGTACGCAGGAATGCTGAGCTAAAGGTTTCCTCCTGTAGGACACTGTAAACTTCCTCTCTGGACGACACGCGCTTCGGTGGACTCGTTGCACACATGTTTGGCTTGGCTGAGCTGAGCAACAGTTTACTGCTGTCCGCAGTGTTTTGTATACGCTCCGTTAAGGTCATTGTCGTGGTCGCTGTTAACAGGATGTACAGACTAATGCGATTACAAGGTTGCCGCTGTCGTTTCGCCCAACCCTTACAAATTTTTGTAGGCAGTCTAAAGACAGTCCATAGACATCAGTCTATAAAGTCTATACACTCTTTATACACAAATTCTAGCGAACAGTCTACAGACAATCCATAGACTTAAGGCCGCACACTTTTAGCAGACTTTTGTCTATAGACAGTCTGTAGACTATGAATAGACACAAAGAAATGTCGATAGGAAGGCAATAGAGTCTATAGACTGTCTATAGGCCATTTTTTAAGGGAAACGGGACCAGTAAACTTTTTGTTGTAGCTCTCAGTACCTTTCCAATAAAAATGACGCGGAGAGTAGAGAAACTAAGCGCACAGGTAAAGTAGCTGATTTCGTTATGCTTTCTTGTAAATCACCCTGCGCTAGAGCACTTTATTCGACTAAGTTTTGTTTTCTTATTAATCACTGATTATATGATACTCTCTGACTATATTAATGATTGGTGCCCGGCAAAAGACGCATTTAATGCTGAGGAAGTTGTATTTCCAAATGCAGCGTTTTTCCCTCAATCTCGATTCAAACTCGTGAGGACATGACCAGAAAAGACTCCGTGATCACCACGGGAAGGGAATGATGGTGTACCCTTGGCTCAGGGATCGGAGTTAAGTAAACAGATAAGGCTTATAAAATGGTCTATAGACTGTCTGTTATCGTCTTACAGACTCTACCGCCTTCCTATAGATATTTCCCTTTGTCCATTCAGAGTCTATAGACTGCTTATAGAAAAAAAGTCGACTAAAAGTGTGCTTCCATAAATCTATATAGTCTGCAGAGTGTCTATATGATTTTTATTGCCTATAGACTAGTCCATAGGATTTGTCGATAGAATGTCTGTAGACTTTAGAGACAAAAGTCTGCGGGTAGTCTATATACTCTTGAAGAAATTTTTGTAAGAGAACGGAGAAAATTGGAGCGGTGGAAAGTTTCCGAACATGCGGGGAAAAAAGAAAGGCAGAAAGAGCTTTTTTTTAAAAAAATAAAGCTAAGACCTGCACGGATTCCTCTGCCAGGGGGACCAAATATAGGAGCAGTGTGCTCGACATCAACTTCTGCTGCATAACGATGTTAAAATTGTTCTCACTTATTAAAGCGGCTGAAGTCTTCCTAGCAATGCACACAATTACCTATAACAAAAATAAAAACGTGTCATAGGAGTGTACGGAGCTTCCATGTACAAGCACACGTCGCACGACCGACTGCACTGCAGATCTGATCAAGACTGGTTACAACGAAAACGAAATTCAAACACAGCAGAACGAACCTAAAGACGCGTTCTTCTGTCGTGGAACTCCGGCGTGATCTTGTTCACAGTGTATTCATTTTATCCGGTTCATCCTCCTTTCTGCCTAAGCTCGTGCGGATACTGCTTCCCATTGTAAACGAAGCGGAAAAAGAAAGAAGGCCAAAATAAAGAAGAGATTAACGTTAACAGAAAAAAGAAAGAAGAGCTGAAAGAACTGTAGCAGCGGCAACAGCAGCACGTTACGAAGACCCGAAGAAAAAAAAAAGAAGTAAATCTTAAGAAAAAGAAGCAACGAACGACTATTCCAGTTTCGAGCTCTCCCACGTATATATACATAGACACGTGTGTAAACGATTCCACGCATGGGCCACGGGGGTCCATCTATACCGGTGAAACGTGACGTCGTCGTAATCCTTGGAAGTGGGCTTCGGTGTCGGTCCCTTTGTCGATGCAGGCGGCCGGCACTGTAGTAGAGGCAGCGGAGGAAAACCACGGGAAAAGAAAAAAAAAAACGAAAAGAATAGATAGACGAAGACGATTCCGCCGCTTTTGGCTTCGGGTATATACGCTTATACTTTTGTCCTTCCTTCCACAGAATGCACGACGAGCCTTTGCTTTTTTCCCATGGGATATTTGCAGGAACCGGCGAGCCGTGAAGGCGGAACTAATAGCTCGCCGGGCACAGCTTTTAATTCGGTCACAGCGGAGGCAGTGTGGAAGTATACCAAGTGCCTTCTCCTTCGTCCTGGGTGGCTTGTAAGAGCGATTACCCTGAATCGCAGATAGAAACCAAGTTGTTCAGGAAAACCCTTGTGTGTATGTTTCTTTTTTTTCATTTCGGAGGAGGGGGGGGGGTCGCTCCCGATTTCCGAGACGTTGCAGGAAGCAGAGTTACATAGTCGCAAGAGCATTACATCGTTTCGGAGACCAAGGAATCATTGTGCGCTGATGCGGAAATCGGTCGCCCCGTTTTGCAACACAGAACATTGCCTCAGGACGTTAGCTGTTTCTAACGGCGGCAGAGTCCGCAAGCGGTCAAGCGGCGCTGCATTTGGAGCGGTGGATCAGTGGTTACGGCCTTCGCCTGCTTAGCTCAAGGACGCGGGTTCGATACTGGCCACAGCAACTGTACTTGGATATTGGTGAAAGGCAGTTCAGTGGTGGTGAAAGATTTGAAAAAAGTGTCAAAAAGCCCAGGTGGTCGAAATTATACCTCAGCCTTCACTACGACACGGTTCATTAGATGCGCAAGCAGCCCTGCGTACAGGCACGGTGCTGCTTTTGCACAATAAAATCAATCAATCAATCAATCAATCAATCAATCAATCAATCAATCAATCAATCAATCAATCACTAAATAAATCAGTCAGTCGGTCGATCGGTTGGTCAGTCCTTCAATCAGTCGGTCAGTCCTTCAATGAGTCAGTCATTCATTCAATGTATCGGTTAGTCACTCGGTTAGTCAGTTACTCAATCAGTCAGTCATACAATCAGTTGGTCTCTCAGTAATTTAATCAGTCAGTCAGTCATTCAAACATTGTAAGTGAAGCATTCATTCATTCATTCATTCATTCATTCATTCATTCATTCATTCATTCATTCATTCATTCATTCATTCATTCATTCATTCATTCATTCAATCAATCAATCAATAGTCGTGAGAGACAGGAAAAGAAACCCGGAAGACGAATGGATGAAACCAGAGGCTGACCGTGGTGCACTGCTCTTCATTGGTAGAAGCTAAACTTAGATGGATCGATCACGTGTTTCGAAGTGGTCATTCATTCATTCATTCATTCATTCATTCATTCATTCATTCATTCATTCATTCATTCATTCATTCATTCATTCATTCATTCATTCATTCATTAGTACAGGCGTCCGTCGTAGCCTGAGTCGCTTTAGGACGTTAAACCCCATAAGCCATAAACCAAACCATTCAGTAGTGCAGCACGCCACACGGAAATCCTTCGCTGTCAGTTTCATTCGCATTAACGACGTGGCTTTTTGATTTAGTTTCCTCTGTACCTTTCGTGGCTGTTGTTTTAGTCCAGTATGGCGGTCATTCTGACAGCCTCCGGGCAACGCAATTAAAATGCCGGTTCCTGTATTCGTAGTGGCCTTAGCCGACGCCCTTGTTTCCGCTTCTCCGATGTGGAGCCACCCCTAGACCGAGCCGCATGCGGTTCGTAACAGGCGAGGCATTTTTTTTTTTTCCGGCTTTGAGCGAAACCGAACGCTCCGTACGCGCATTCCGACATATTGGGACCATCGAGCTATAGGCGGCAACCGCGAGTATCGAGCGACTGCATAGAAGCACTTGAGTGAATGTACCAACCTTGAGTTTCAAAAAAGTAAATGGAGTTAGTAATCCGGTCCGCAATCGGTTTCCTCCTAGACTGAGTTACACTGGAATGTACATAGGAGATGTAATTTTGGGGAGCTGTCAAGCGGTGGTCTATAACGATGTCAGAGGACGAGTGGCAGCTACGCCAGCTTTTGTAGCCAGAAACTTTTGCGCTGAAGCACCGCGTATTACACGGCAACAGGCAGAGAGGCAAGAGACACCAGCTTCACTAGCCTGTTCGTTCCTTTATCTTGCACGGCCTTCATCACTGAAACGTGAGTGAACCTCACAAAAGTGAAGGATAATTGGTCAGGGACGATAGAGAACCGTTTCAAATCGCGTTGGTGTGAACATAACACTCGAACGTGACAATAAGCGGGACACGGAAATGTCTAACCTTCTTACGAGCCTATAGCAACAGAAAGGACCACGCCCCAACCTACTCTCCCCTGGTTTTAGCATCACTCCTCGAAGGGCATTGCTTTGACCGTGGCCGTGATTGCGGTTGTACCTGATGCAACGCGCCCGCGCGCGCATACAGCTTGTCTCATCGCGGTAGAAACCCAGCAAGCAGAGTTATGCCGCGTCCTTGACCAAACACTCTCATCGCTTGTATATATACGTGCATACCCGCTGTCTACGCGTTGCTGCGGCCTAGTCACATAGAGGCCGTCACTCGCTAAATTTAATAACGGGAGAGATATGAGGAAAATATTTTACCTTTCGTTTATATAGCTGCGTTTACGTACAGTCAGGCCAGAATGAAACGCGAACAGAGCATGTCAAGAAAACAAAATATTTTACCTACCTACTTTCAGCTGAAGTGTACAACTAGCCTGATTCATGTGTCTGGGTAAAGGGCCTACTGAAATGCATAATCGAAAATAGGTTGCAAAGGAATATCTCGCTGCAAAGCAGAAATGTATGACATATGCGTGTTCGCGTTTCATTCCGGCCTGACTGTACCTGCTTGCTTCGAAGGCGGCTCCTGGTAATGACATCTAGTGTTTCACCTACAACGAAAACGTTATCGTTTCTATTATTTTCATTCAAGGAACAGAAACAAATAGTACGCCAGTTCAAATGAAAGCAGCGCCGCAGGGGGTAAAGAGAGGGACGGCTTCTTCTGGTATGTATGCAAAAATGAGCACGCTTGTGTTGGTCAGCAAATAATTTGGGTTGCAAAATTGTTTTTGTGTGTCCGGATGCAGAAGCAGAGTTTAGCCGTACTCTTTAATCGCTTTGTGTGGCTCTCACCAGTAATCAAAATATTTTATATGGGCATAAAGAAAGCCAATAATCAGTTTAAATGAAAAACCAAAAACGGTAAAGTTTATACAGGGATCCGCGAAGCTGTTTGCTAATCGTCATAGTTGGAAAATGTAACGTTGTAATCAACAGGATTTGCTAAATAAGCATATGTTAGAGATTGTGCAATTAAATATTAAAAAAATAACGAGTTACAAAATCTCTCTGCGGGGCCAAATCGAAGAAAGGGATGTCAAGCGCACTGCTCTAAGAAGTATCTTGTACTACGTCCACTTTCTAACGCATAAATGGACTTAATTTCGATATAAAGAGTGCAACACTCGTCTGAAACGAAGAAACCATTGCTAGACACAGCACACTCGCGGAAAAAGCTGCGAAATTTCTTTGAAAGAAAATAGCGAACGCACCGTCTGAAAAAGTTTAGGGCAATGAAATATACAAGCCGAACTGGTCAATTAACTATTGAGTACAGTCGTCTCTAGCATAAACTTATTTCTCCCCTAAATACATTTAATGGCAGTTTGGTCCAATTCATAACGGCTGGATCACACTGCGCAAAACTAACGCTTTATTTAAGCCATTTTTCAACCGATATCACCTGAGTGGAACCACCTTCCTTAACCCTTAACAACAATTGGACGTTCGCACCTATAACGCTTTGCATGCAGACAGGAGCCATTTTTTTTTGGAATCACATTCAGGTGCATATTTTGTTTGCTGCGTGCACATTTGCGACCTGTCTCCTCACGAATGTGTCTGACTTTGATCAGTAAAACAAACTAAAAGCAACAAACAAACAAACGTTCCCTTCGCTACAGCGAATGTCAGTGTGCAAAAGGAAGATAAATAGAAAAGAATCGACTTCTTGTAATAACGGGGCTAACATGATGAAAAACAGCCGACAATTTCCGGACCGCCTTGCAAGCGGTCGCTCACAGATTCCTCTTCTTTCACTTCACATTTAACGGAACTTTGAACTCAATGGGTACTGAACCTTCGCTGGACGTCCTGTGGACATCCTAAACATCCACAGGACGTCCACAGGACGTCCAAGGGAGTTTCAATGGCCATTGGAGAAGCTGCCGGGGAGCGAACCGTTGACCTTGCGTCCCGGCCCACGGCTTTGGTACTGCGACACCGAGCAGCGTTTCAGCGGCTGGGCAGATAAGGTCTCCCTTTAGACCTGTGTACTTTAGTGCATATATCTGCGCACGCACGTAGTCGTAAAACCTGTCATTACTCGGCCTGGCTCAGCCATAGCGTTCTTCGAAGACAGGAAGCGTAAAACGATGAAATATCTTAAGGATGGTCATAACAGCGTTTCCGTCGAACACGTGTATCTTGAAGGAGATTGATTCTTCGAAAAAGGTCGCTGCTTACAGAGGCTGAATGAGGCTCCTTACGCTGGCGCATACGATTTCGAAATGGCTTACAAAGTGAGCACTAGTGCGGAGGTTGCTGGGACAAGCCGGCAACGTCGGCAATAGGAGCAGTGCTTAATAATTGGTATACATGGAAGAAAGAAAGAAAGATGAAGAAAGAGAAGGAAAGAAGGAAATAAAGAAAGAAAGAAAGAAGGAAGGAAGGAAGGAAGGAAGGAAGGAAGGAAGGAAGGAAGGAAGGAAGGAAGGAAGGAAGGAAGGAAGGAAAGAAAGATGAAGACAGGAAGAGAAAGAAAGAAAGAGAGGAAGAGAAAGAAAGAAAGGAAGAAAGAAAGAAGGAAAGAAAGAAAGAAAACATTTTCTGATTTGCTCACGTCAACGTCTTCACCTAGTTCGCTGGCCTTTCCATGTCATATGCTCCGAAAGGTGACGCGACCACAACGCTCTCAGTACGGCGCCTCTTAACCTTCGCTCTCCTATTTGACTGCTATTTTATGCGCATAGCTTACACCGTGCACCTCGACCAGGCTGAGCAATGGCTGATAAACGGCTAGCGTCGGCAACTGGAAAGGTAAAGTAAAAACAAGAAAAAGAAACACGTTCTCAGTGTAAGCTGTTAAAGATTGGGCGCCGAATAGTACAGTACGATGGTTAGAACAAGCAAGATTTCATGCACCGCAGTTGCGTATTTATCACACGCTTCTGTACACATTAGGATAGAGCGTGCAAATAGTGGCAAGACGCTTATTTAGCAATGGTTTGTACAAGAGAAACAACCGGCTATTGTGACGGTTGCCCAGGGACAAGTACGTTTACTATTAAAAGGAGCATTTTCGAAGAATTCTAGGAAAAAAAAATAACTTTTACTTCTCTATCGAGCTTGAAAAGTCAATAAGTGGATTTTCTGCATTGTACACTCAGACAGAAAAAAAAGTTAAAATTCTGCTTGTTCTCCACAGCTCGGTAGGGATCAAATTCGTGCTAGTGAGCTCTTCCCTTTCGTACCGCTTCGACTTGTACTTGAGGGTGTTCATTGCCTGCTTGCGTGGTTGCTTGATGAAGGGATTCATTACGGCATGGTCGTGAATGTCATTCTAAGCACTTTTTCAGAGTTAGGTCTAGCGAAGAGAATCAATTACACGCGACGTTTAAGGATGCAAGGAAATGTTAGAAAACAGACATTATAACACATGAATAGGAATCGTTTAGTGTCTCGATGCAAGCGGTGTTTCGTTAAAAGCGCATGCTCCGCGCATATCGATCTGTATTGAGGCAGGAAATGAAGCAGTTTGTTTTTGTTGTTGCTTTAGAAAGAGGATATTAAGTAAATAATAAATTGCCTGTGTAGATCACTCTTCACGAAGCCGAACCGCCTCGGCTTAAGTACCTGAACAGCAGAGTCATGATGCCACACTATGCAGGAAAAACAATAAACAAAATCACGGGACATTACGCGGTTAACAGCTTCAGAACGCTGAGAGAATCGCGACGCAGTCCATCTGGACGGCTGATAACGAAACGCGTCGCTCATAGCACCCGCGGCGTTACGGTAAAAGTTGGGCCGCCGCAAAGAAAAAAAAAACAAGTGAAAAGGAGGCAGAAAGTGCGACAGGTGTTTCCAAAGTACGACTTTACCGTCGCATCACAGCTGCAACGTATCCGGGCAGCGACACAGCGGTATCTAATGGATTTCTCTTAAACTCCGGAATATGTTTCCCTGTATCTGCTTCGATTCTTCATGCGTAGGCGGTTATTATATAGCAATGAACGAAGCCAGTATTAGAGGCTCGCGTCCCTGTGCTGGTCACGTGTAGGATGCCCCTAAGCTTACTTGCCGCAGTGATCTGCGTGTGTAGCACTTGCAAGCACTTACAAGTGTTTTACTTGCAAGTGCTATTCTTTTGTACACAACCTTTGCCCGAAGCGTGGCCCGAAGTAAATAAACCACCTGGAAAGAACTTAACGCTCAGCCATACACTCTCACCAGAAAGCAGTAAAAAGGAAGCGCACTCTGCGCTAGAGTACAAAAGTGCTCTAGAGGACAACTTACTGCCTTTTTACTCCCATATACGCATACTCGTGTTTAGAGTGCAGTCTCGGTCTTATATTATGCCTATTTACAACGCTGTAAAACGCTGGAGGTTCAGATGTGCAGCCCTTCGGGAGGCCAGTAATGTTTTATGAGTGCTCTAAAAACAATGCTAAATCAGCCCTAACATCGAGCCTAATCGCATTTTTAATGCTTACAAAATAATGTGTTCGTATTAAAGGAATTTCCTAATGTTCAACCAGGGGAAGCTTTGGGCCAGTGGGTCTGACATGTTGGAGAGGAGGAATAGCCGCGAACTTGGACGAGACTGAAGAGCAAGAAGAGGACAGGACGCGCGGTCCTGTCCTCTTCTTGCTCTTCAGTCTTGTCCAAATTCTCGGTTATTCCTCCTCTCCAACAATTTCCTAATTTTTAGGGATACCTCTGCTTTATTTTGGAGTTTAGGATTTTTTTTAAAGCAATGGTTATTGCCTCAGGTGGGCGGATGAGATTAAGAAGTTTGCGGGGATACAGTGGCCGCAACTGGCAAAGGACAAGGTTAATTGGAGGGACATGGGGGAGGCCTTTGCCCTGCAGTAGGCGTAGTCAGGCTGTTGATGATGTTGGTAAAAGGCATGCAATGATGGATGACTCGGATACTTCGATTCGTGTAGACATTGTCTTTTCGAGGCTTCGTCTTGTCTGTAGTCCTGTTCGAATGCATAATTGATCTCGTTTTTGTTCGTATTAAGTCTTGTGATAAAAACGGCAGGCACCGTGGATCTGGGATGGCTAAGAACGTTCGCCAGTTTATTTATTTAATTAAAAATGTAAGCGGACCTCCGGGTTCAATTACGCCAAGTTAAGCGACCGTGCAGGTTTAACAGAAGAGGCGTCTGGCACCTCGTCAGCCACTTTGGCCGCGTAAGAAGCGGTAATTATGAGGAGAGGCAAACGGAAGCCACTGCGGGCTAGGCAAAACGGTTTGATGGAAGGAGGCTATAACTGGGTTGGAAATAACGCAGTCACGAAACAGACTGGAGCCCCCATTTGCAAGGTTACGAAAAGGCCCTTATTGGTGTGCGGAAAGCTTACATCATTATAATTTGTTTTTATCGAGCTTGCGTGCGTGCGCGGAATTTCAGACAGTTCCGTTCGTCTTACGCTTCCTGAAAATACGTTGCTTAGGGATTAGGCAAGGCTCAAATTTACATATTTGGCTCTTGTAAGTGGGAAGAAATTGACGATGTCAGAGGGGTATATTTGATCGGAGATCTTTGGAATGAATGGGCATAGACATTTTATTAAGCAAAAATTCAGCACTTCAGCGTTGAATCCTTGACGTCATGACGTTTTGAAGCTCCACACAGTGGGCGTTTGCTTCGGATACGTTTGACATTTCCGAGAAAAAAAAAACACCCTTCGAAAGTGAGTACTGCTAGCAGAACTGCTTCCCAGCTGCACGAATTGCCGGCGTACTTTTGGAACAAGTAAGGATTACTATGCAAAAAACTATAAAATAAGAATTCACCCTTACTTTACAGTTCCTTCCGATGTACTAGATTTTCTTCGTACTCGAAAAAATAATAAAGAAAGCTAACGTCATTTCCCTGTATGACAGGTACGGAAGTTTCGTGCTTTTTTAATTCCGTCTTTTTCCGCTGATTCTTTTTTTTTGTGTGTGCTGCTATTAACTGGACCCTGGACTTACTAACAATGTGTTCAGTAAAAAGCTAAACTCGCGTGAAAAAGATGCCAGGAAATAATACAGCACCCTTTTTGTGTCTATGTTAAGTTAGGCATGTCATGATGCTTGTATTAAATAAAACAAGCTCCGGATTGAATCGGAGTGGACGAGGATCATTTTTTGAGAAGTACCAGGGTAAACTTTCAACTTTTCTTGGATCGACATCCAATTAAGAGAAACACCCTTCCCAGTAAGTCCCACTACATTGCCGCGAATGTTTGTAGTGTTTATTCGTTCATTCTTCATAGCTGCCGACACGCCGCTTTCTCGCTTTTTTTTGTGTGTGACGCAAGACGCGCCTAGATTTATCTCGATTGATCGCATCCAGGCCGAGCCAATTCTACGTTCTTCCAGACTGTCCTAGTAACTTTCCAAGCTTTATCTCGAAAGTTCGCTATCAGCTTTAAAAAGAGCATGGCCGAGAGCGGCCGGCATTCTGTTCGACGACCACAGAGCTCCCCTGTTGCTACGCCGCCGCCGAGTGATTCAGCTCTTTGCGGGCGCAAGTCAGCCCAAATAAAGAGTTTCGTTTGGCAGCCATTCTCGCTGTTTTCCTGTTCGCCGGACTGCAGTCACCACTACATGACATTACTACAAGTGTCGCCGTGCTACAAGATATGGCAACAGATATGGCAGTACTAAAACTCGCAAGTATGATTCCAGGGCTGATAGCGAGCTGCTTTTTTGTCATATGATTTGGCAGTTGAATCGGCTGAGTGAAACGCAATTGCGTTTTTTAATGGCGATGTATTTTTTTTTTCATCTTGCAACCACACTGTTCTGACGCCGCTCAGTACTCTGGATAGTCTCTTACTAGCCACTTTCCTGCAACCACTTCCATTGGCCCGAAACATAGAGGCAAAACTAACAATATCCCTCCGGTTGTCATTATTTCATGAATCGTCTACAAAGTCAGAACACTGCTTACCTTAATCACGACAGGCAGCAAGACACTTTGCAGAAGGAAGCAATATCACCACAAGGCGATGATCCCACGAGACGTGTATCCACAGCAATAAAACGCACGTCACAAACTGGGGAGTGAAAGTTTCTTACAGCGTGAACGCGCACATTGCCAGTCCGCCCGACTCAAAGCATAGAGCGCACGTCGCCACGTTCTTCGAACAGCTGCGAAAAAGCCGGCGTGCTGCCGGTGCGAGCATCTGACAAGCGCTTGGGAACGCCTCAGAGCAAGCATTTCCCTGCTCCTCAACTTCCAAGACAGTTCTGGAAAGAGTAAGTCCCTAGGCACGTTTTTTGTACCTAGGGACAGACTAGGGAGGAAATATCTTCGTGCCGGCAGTTCCCACTCGTTTTCAAGCGCCTGTTGAGGGAAAGGGGCGGGGGGAAGAGTTTGCGTTGCATCTGTCGTCTGCCGCCGTTAATGCGCTGTCGCTGCTCGCATATCTAATTGAACAGAAGCTTCAGGCAGTATCGCCAGGGATTCATCACTTTCATACCGGCCTCGTCAAACGATGAAAAGAATAACAATGGTAATAATTTGTTGTTCAGGAGAGAAAATGACCAGTAACAATCTCGCCCAGGCTGCAAACCAGAACCAAAGCATGAAGGAACGCGCTGCAGTTGGTGGGTTGGGGTAATTAGCTCAACCACCTTGACCTTGGGCTAGTGAGCCCAAGGTCACGGGATAGCTAGCATTCTGGTTGCGGCGGCCGCGTTTCGATGGAGGTTAAATGCAAAACATACCCGTGTGATGTGCGAAGCCAGAGTAGATGAAAAAAAAACCTCTGATCGTGGAAATTAATCCGGAGTCCTCCACTGTAAGGCGCCTCTCACAGCACATGTGCGGCTTTGGAGCGTTAAACCACACGTACTATTATAGCACCGCGAGATGGAAGAACTAAGCCTAGGAAATCTGGACAAACGCTTCTAGTTTGCACAGCTGACACCACGAGTTGTGTGACGCTGAACACTCAAAATCGCATGGGAATTTCAAATACTCGGTAGATATCGCCGATTTTCTGTGGTGGCCAGAAATAGCTGGTGTGAGCGCGGGAAGCTTTTTATAGGTTAGATTTTGCATCCAGAAGGAAGGCTCAGCTATAATAATCACTGTGTTCATTCAAAATATTTCAGGACACTAGAGGTTTTTGCAAAATAACAACTTTAATGTATCCCCACTCCATTAAGAGGTGTTCGCTACTTGCAGTCAAAAGATGGCGCTAGCTGCCGATTTAAAGACCGATACAGAACACTTTTTATGAAAAACGAAGAAAAAAGCCCGAGCATCGTGCCAACTGCCACCGCCTCGTTTCAGTGGGGACGCTCCCATCCATCCATCCATCCATCCATCCATCCATCCATCCATCCATCCATCCATCCATCCATCCATCCGTCCATCCGTCCATCCGTCCATCCGTCCATCCGTCCATCCATCCATCCATCCATCCATCCATCCATCCATCCATCCATCCGTCCGTCCGTCCGTCCGTCCGTCCGTCCGTCCGTCCGTCCGTCCGTCCGTCCGTCCGTCCGTCCGTCCGTCCATGAAAGCTGGGCATGAGAAGGAGTAATGAGAAGGAGGGACTGGAAAGAAAGGAACAGAGAAACAAAGTACTTTCTGTGTTACGAGTGACGTATAAATCCGTTTTTCGCTACGATCTTAATTGTGCACCAAGGCTTGATGGCCCTTCCATATTATTTCAGACTTGTGATGACGTCATTGAGACGCCCGCACATTTCTCTGCGCTGCAACCTGACTTGATAAAAGAGAAACCCACCTTGGAACAACAATGGCGATCTCTGCTTAACATAGATGCAAAGTAAACACGCTGGCTCCTACTTACTACAGGTGTAGCTGTCTGGGCGGACGTGTTTAAGGTTCGTGTCGTCGTTCTATTACGTCTTAACTGAGAAAGGCCGCGTTCAATAAATAGCCACAGGAAACGATATACGGGACTCACTGCAAAGGATTGACATGTTTATCGGCGTTCTTTCATACCGGAAAATACATTGAACACTCTGTTTATTCGCTAATAGCCACCTATGTTCGCTCAAACGTGGAGCAGACAGCGTTTCATCTTCGTTGAGCTTATACGGAAGGTGTCCGACGCGGTGGCTCAGTGGTTATGGTGCTCAGTTGCTGACCCAAAAAACGCGGGTTCGATCCCGGCCGCGGCGATCGAATTCATGTGACTAGGCTAAGATTCTATGTGAGAAGGCTAAGATTACAATATAAAACGGTGAACAAGACGCCTAATGAATATAGATAAGATAAATAACCGCTTCATTCCTGCGCGTCATTCCATAACAACATCATCGTCATCACAAACCGAGCTCAGCCTATACATGTGCGAACCTTAGCGCGCACTGTTGCCCTCTGTGTACTGATATGGTACGAGATATCGCAGGGAAGTGCGTTGCTAGGAGACTCGTGGGCTACTAAAGCCTTACCTCTGGTAGGCCTGTAAGCAATGATTACTTTTTCTTTTGAATTTCATTTTCTTCAACGATGGAATGGTGGAAGTGAGGCTATTTAATTGACTTCCGCAATCTCACGTTGCCGGCGGGCTCACCGCGAAGCTGGTTCCCACAGATGTATGGCCTGTTTCGTTTTTCCTTCGTAACTGGACGATATGCGGTGGGGCAGCATTTTTAGAGTTCCAGAAAAAGTAAAAAAGTAAAAAGAGGAGATTAATGAGCTTGCTTGGCTGGCCAGTAAGGTGGCGGCCCTGCCTAGCAGGAAGTTGTCTGGACGCTAATAAGTTGGCACCCTGGTATTGCGCCATGCATCAAGTCTGAATTGAGCAAACCTCGAAAACTTTATTTTAGTTTTTTACCTTTAAATTCTTGTATCCCCGGACGGTCTTCTAGTGCGATGGAAAACAATTATACTATTACAGTAAACCCAACAGCAAGTTTTAGGAATAATATACAAAACAGATTAGCGCAGCCTTAGCTTATCCATACCATGTATTTAAGGGACGTGGGACTTTAAGTAATTATCAAAAATAGACTTTTGGGGTAAAAAATGTGGCTTTTGCGGCATAGTATTACCAGTGTTGGCGGACACCGGAAAGCCGGTGAATTGTCTTAAGTAGTGAGTAAGTTAACTAATTTCTGATAATTAACTATTTAATTATCACAGCTAGGCGATAGTTGCATAGAGATTTGTGCCCGTTGTTAGTAACAGTTATATCAGTTTTTTAGAATTTCTAAAGCCTGATTATCGTCGGCGCTGTGGCTCGACAAAATTTGGCTACATCGTGCCAAAATACAGGCGCTTTCGAAAAGCATGCAGGCAAAGCAACATTTCCAGTTCACGTAACTTGTCAAAAAAGCCAAATCTGTCGAGCCACAGCGCCAAGAATAATCGTGTTTTCTGAATTCTAAAACTTATATGGCTATTATTAACGACCAGCTAAAATCTCTAATTACAGCTAGGCGCCTAAGTCTAATAGTTAAAAAGTCAGTTATCACAGATTATACTCCCAGAAGTGCGAAAAGGCAGCTATTGGCATTTATTCAAGGGCTCTTGATTGGAGTTTATTTTGGGCCCTCTGATTGTATGCCTATATTCGATGCCGAATTTCTAGCGATTCAGTTGGCCTTAGAGAAAAATTCCTTGCATTGCTAATCAGGTCATTATACTTGCTGATAGCCTTTCTGCCCTGACTGCGCTCGGAAGATCGAAGGACGCTCCTCTGAGCCATTCCATAAAATTTTTCGATCCACCACATGTTAAAGAAGCGCGTTTTCACTTGGTACCTGGACATTGCGGGACTGATTCTAATGTGATGGTTGATTTTTTAGCAAAGTCTACCCTTTGCGGACCTGTCGTGCAATTTATTCCAAACACTGCGCATTTGACAATATCCCGCTTTCAACGTGTCCTGTAACTGCCCTCCTTGAGTCATGAGCCTCTCCTTGCTACAGCAGATTTTTAGCATTAGACATTCCCTTGGAGTGTCCGCTTATGCAGTTCACGGCAATGCAAGGTGTCCATGACCCTCTTGCGGTGCACAATACCACAATTAAATCTCGATTTTATCCGATCGGAGTTCTGTTTACAGAACCTTCGTGAATCATGTGGCGAAATTGAACCACTTGATAACTTTCTCCTCTCCTGTCGGTGGTTTGCTTTTCTTCCAAGAGCTTATCTGTAGATTCGCCTCGCACTTTTAGGGCTTCCTCTTCTTATTCCGGTTATTCTCTCCTTTGGGACAAGCGCCGGGGTACATCTCCTAAAACCACTGTGCGATTATCATCTTGATGACATCAATGATTACATCATTGCTGTTATAACTTTCAAAATTATTTCCATTAACGCAAAAATTTCACACACGTCTGCCTTAATTCTATTATGCTCTTGTTGTGCGGGATGACACCTCTGTGATATCGTAACTATAATGTTTATATACTACTGTAGTACGATGTAGTAATTTGTTGCTCGTTACGCCTTGCCTGCTGTATATTTTTAAAAATCTTATTGCTCCCTTTTGCGTTACGGTGCAATTATGTGTATAATCCAGCTACTACGGTCTTATCTTTAAGACCGCAGTATCTATAAATAAATAAGTAAGCAAATACAAAAATGCCTTAATCTGTCAGTACTGAGTGAATGTGCAAGGGGTACATGCAACAAAACTGATTCATACAAATTGCTTTCACTCCAGAAAAGAGCTCTAAGTTTATTAAGTTCAAGTCCATCTGGTAAGCAAATCTTTTTGAAACATTTCATGTTCACAATTTCTTTAATTCATAGAATTTGAGTTTGGCTCTTCACATTTTTTATAAAGTCAAGCATGACTTCAGTTCTTTTTGCAATACTTACAATTAAGGAAACGTTGCGTATGGTCTACGTTCCGTTGCCCTGTCTACTTCAAGACCCAGAGAAAATTAAGGTAAACAAACAACAGATTATCAAATTTTAACACTCTGTAATGCCTACCAGTCTCTCATTCAGATTGCTTTAGAAAGTTATAGTGTGTCTGTATTTAAGAAAAAACAAGATTTTTTTCCCCTCGGTTAACTTTCAGCTAACTCTGTATACTTAGTTATTTTGAGTGTGTGTTTGTCTTACTTTTTAACTAAATGTGCATATTATGAAATGTTTTCTTTATTGTTAATTGATATTTTTTATTGTCTGTCATTAACTATCGTCTATTGTGATCATGTCTTAATTATTGTTTTTTATCTTTTGTCCATTCGGCCCCCGTTTCCATGATGTGTTAATCGGGTGTAGGCCTTGTCAGGAGAAATGCTTGGTCATCCTCCTTTAGCCTCACCTAGAGGGCATATTACACATAATATGGCCAAATAAACATACTACTACTACCACTCTGGCCAATCTCCCAATGAGGGTATGCGCCACTTCACCAGAGGCCAACACCACAGGTCAACAACAAAAACAACGCGAGACGTTCAACTCTCAAGGCCGGCTGCTCAAACGAAAGCGGTCAGACAACGCCCGCCGTGGCGGCGTCTGTTGACGGTTCGCTATTCACGCGGGCGATGAGCCCAAATATGCAAGCGTCGGCGGCCGGCAAGGTTGGCTCGCTACTCGCTAAACCGGTCCAGAGCGGCGGCGGAGGCGCGCCGGGCACCGTTAAAGACTTGTCTTGTCTTCTTAGTGCTCCGTTGGATCTCGCCTCCCTAATGACTATCGTTGACTACCGAAAACGAGGAGACGCTGGCCACGCCAACGATCCGATCATCTGCTCCGATGGGCACGCACACCGCGTCTCGGGGGCCGGCCTTGTACTACTCTTTCGCCGCCACCACGCCCGCTTTCTCTCACACACAGGTTTCTGAGCGCAACTGCTATTGTTAACTGAGGCCTGAGGCTATATTAAGATGCGTTTGAGGAACTAGGCTTGGTCTTAGAGGCATTAAACGTATCTGAGGGCTAGTTTAAGTCTCTTGAGGTTTCAGTTTTAGCCTAGTACCCTCTATAGAATTCCACAAAAGGAAAGTTTATATAACTGACGAATGCTTCCAGTGCATTCACCCGTAGGGTGGGAAATTGGTGGATTATAAGAAAGGTAAAAATGAGAATCGAAGCTTATCCTTATTTGCATGCTTTTAAGTGCATTTATGTGGTTTTTAAGGAGCTTGGATTAGACCGATTAGCACTTCATATTGTTGAAACCACGTTGGAGTTTCCCCAGTTTTAAGTTTAAACTGAGTACGGGTTAAAGGGTGCCTCAAATCAAATCTTTAAATAACAGATGCACAGTGCCAGAATTAACAAGTGGGAGGGGGGGGAGGGGGTAGATGGGGAGAGCTAAGCAAAGCGATATGAGGAACGTTATGGGGCGGGAAGACTAGGGGACCTAAAGGACCTTGAGGTCAAACGAATCGTGTCCATCGTCTTCTAGCTGAAATAATAAGAAAGAGACAGACACCTACCATATCTGAGGGCCTGCTTAAGTCACTTGAGGTTTATTTTAACCTACTAACGTGCATAGTATTCGTCAAAAATAAAGTTTATACAACCGGCACAGGGTTCCGGTTAGAGATGTAAAATTTCAAGAAATTTTGAATGGTATGAAAAAAACCATTCTTTTCAGGGTTTTTTTCATGAAAAATTGGAAATTTTGCAAAACGTGTTAAAAACAGATTTATTTGCAACAACACAACGATCAATAATAATGCACCGAAGTTCAGCCGAATATGCAGTTATAGATGTCGTATTATGAAACGAACTTCTTGTTCTATTGCACCGACACGGGGAACATGAAAACTGATCTATAAGTCACTCCATATCGGATTCAGAGTCACTGCCGCTGGATGCGGCACTACGCGCAGCAGCATGGATTGATGTTGTGTTCGCAGTAGGTTCGACTGCACATACACGAGCTTTCGAACGCGTTCCCCTGGAAGCCTGTTGCGAATCCTTGTATGAACGTTTCCTAAACGTGACCAGTTTCGTTCGCAGCTGGCCGTTGATTATGGTATCTGCAGCAGTCGGCAAGCCAGAGGAGTTAGCGGCTGGTTGGTGCAAAGGCCTTGCCACCAGGTAGATGGGGCCACGTGCTTCGCTGAGTCCCAGACCCCTGTCCTGGATCAAATTCCTGCGGATGTCCTGTACTCTGCTACGTTGGAAATCAAGAAGCTAGGCTTGTATTTGGCTAGAACCGCTTACGTGCACAGCAGCCTATGTTATTTATGCCGTGGGTGTCGCGCTGTAGAATTTGCAGTCATTTTGTTCTACTTCGGCCGTGAGTTCAAGTATTAGTGTGTTTTTAAGTCAAGCCTGGATCTTATATGTCACCTGGCCTCCAACCCGCGTACTCGCAGCACGAACGTTTTAAAAGCACTACCTGGCACCGGCGATGACGACTGCTCTCCAATCGTTCAACGATGCAAACTGTTATGGTTTTCAAAGCAAAAACAAAAACCTAAACCGAAAGCAAGAAATCATAGTACCTTGAAATTGCATTGTGAAATTTTCGATGTTTCTTTCCATTTTTGTCGTCTGAAAAAAAAACGAAACAAAAAACCGTTTTTTTTTTTTCAAAATTGCAGTGTTTTTTTCAGGCCTTCACATCTCTAGTTCCGGTAGAAACCTAAGTGGTGGAAAATTGCAGGGTAACAAAAAAGGTCCAACTGAGAATCAGCACATGGAAGCTTTCCCTTATATGAATGCTTCTCGGAGCAGTTGCTATTGAGATGGTGTCAAGCAAATGCAATTAAATGAACTGCCACTTCATGTTAGTGAGGGCCTGTTCAGGTTTCTTTGGATTTCTATCCAGGGTTACTAACTTGAATATTTCTCAAAGGGAAAGTTTAGACAACGAATGCACTCTGCTGCCACCTGCGGGGAAGGAGACCAAGGAAAGAGAAATGAGATGAGTAACCTTAAGCGAGAGAAAGGTCAGTGGACGTTGAGGATCTTAGCATGTACACTGCATATTACCTGATATTAAAAGAAGAATAATTATGTAGGACGCGTTAAAGCCCAGGGATCATGACCAGTGGTTTACTATACAGTCAAAGGGTGGGTACCAAGGAAAAGTAGCGGACTCGGAAAATCAATAGGAACGATGAAATTAGGGAATTTGAAGAATTCGGACTGTCATGCCGTACTGTACTCTGATTCTAATTCTGTCTAAAAGCACACAACAGTACTGGTAATTCGGGGAAGCCGTCGTTGTCTTGGGTTTCCTTTCTCCGCACCTGTAACGCTGTATCAGCAAAGTTTCGTCCACAGCTTTGCTCCCGATCGTGTCTGGGCCATCTGAAACTAGGTGACCCATGCGTATAGGTGCCAAAAATACGAATAAAAAGTAAATAGCAGCTAGATGCTCTTCCAACTGAACAAACGCCATGGGGCTATCCTTCACGGCTCGGTGGAACCGCATCCAAACGAGAACCTGACACGTGCCCCTCCTCTATATCGTTTCGGGCGTCTTCAAAATGAATAGCTTTTATACGCTTGAGAGCAAACCGCAAAGATCCGCTTCAACTATGTGAAAACTGGGCAGCCTTCGGGTTTCGGGTTGCTTCGGGTTTCCATTCAGTTCTATCCAGTGCCATCGCTATTCATCACCTGTTCCTCGGCCCTGTCTCCATTCAGGCACTTCGCTCCCACACAACGCTGGGGAGCACACGTGAAGCAATCCAACCGACCGCAAGAGGTCTTGCGCACCCCCTTTTCATCACCGCCAGCTGCCCAGTCGCCTACTCACAGCGTGCGATGCCGGCACTCATTAAGCGAACGCGTGGTGGTAGATGACCCACATGAGAGCGCAAAAGAGAAGCCCGTGCCTTGAGAAGAACGCAACAATCCAGCTAAGATTTCAACGTTTACTGCGCGCCTGGACGCACCCGAAACTCTCGCGTATTGAAGCGTCACCTATCGGCGGGCAAACAAACTGCTTTTCTCGTGATGTTTGGTAAGAGGGAATCAAGCGCTTGAGAGAGAGAGAGAGAGAGAGAGAGGGACTCTTTAATGAAATACAGAGAATTTAGCCGGCGTTTAAAAATCGCTGGCATGCTACTCTGCGTAGGGAGGGAATTTGGGAGATAAAGACAGAAGGAGAGCAGTGTGGAAGAGGTAAAAAAAAAACGGAGATAAAATGCGGCCATGAAATGGGTACTAAGGATGCAACAGCGAGTATTGATGTAACCTATGGAATGATGGAGTGCATAGTCCGACAAATGGGCAGACGAAGTTCACTGCATGAAGAATGCATGAAGGTAACGTGCAAGTGAATTTAAAGCTTATCGAGAAGTTCAATGTCTTTTAAATATGTAAATAGAAAGTTCACTGCAAGTCTCTGTTGCCTAAGGCAGGCTAAGGGACCTAAAACTTTGGCCATTGTTAGGGGCACTGGGCAGAGCTTCTGCATGCAGTGTTCATAGTACGCACGCTCGTTAGCATACGCAGGGCACTCAAGCAGGATATGTTCCACAGTTTCTATCGAGGCACAGTTGTCACAATGCGGACTGTTCGTTTGTCCAAAACGGTATCGCAAGCCGTTTGTATATGCAGCATTCAGACGAAGTCGGTGATAAAGTGTTTCCAGATGTCGAGGAATTCTGGGTGATTGTCTTGATCTAAGATGTGGGTCGATTGAGTGAAGAAATTGGTACTGATGTGTCGGCAAACTCCACAGCCGATACGTTTCTTCGGAAGCAAAACTTTTAGCCATTTGGGACGCATCAGATTTCGTAAAAAAAGTTCGAATGTATCTCCGATGTTGATGGCCCTTACGGGCCGCTTCATCTGCTTTTTCATTAGCCTGAATGCCACAGTGAGCAGGTACCCACTGAAATGTTATGCAGTGGCCTGCGGCAATAACCGAGGAAATACGCAGCAAGCGCTTGAGCTTTGCCGGCCCATAGGAGGTCCATGATACTGCTAGCGCCTCAACCCAATTTGGGAGAGGTAGGCAGCTTTTCAAACGTAGTCTGGCAGCTGGTCATGTTTAGAATAATGAGCGCAAGTCGTTAAAGCAAACGGGGTGGATGCGGTTGCCCTTCACGCCATTGCCAGGACATGACAGGTGCAGCTAGATGGAGAGGTCAAAGGGGGCCCGCGCCCGAGCCAAGCACCTGGCATAGCAAATTAGAAGAGCCGTTCATCCTGTCACGAATTGAGCTGATTCGCTGAGAGAAACTTGCCTCTTAAATTGGTTTGTACAGCTTGCTTTCTGAAAGCTCAATGTACGCCTTCGAGGGTGTGTATCTCAGAATTTGCCAGACATGCCCTTTACGGTAGGCAAGACCGGTGGTTACTGCAGGTATTTTCCTTTCATCAGAGTGGAGAAGGCACAACACCGCTAGAGTGAAACAAAGGCTCTTTTTTTTTTTTTAACCTAGAAAAAGGCGTCGAGCTTTTTGAATGCGCGCGGTGGCACCGAAATAACCAGGGAAGAAGCCTAGCGCTCGGTAACTGCTTTTGCGCAGGGAATATTCGGAGCGATTTTTATACACGGTCATCTCGGGCTGAAGGAAATCGTGGTGCGTGCGGTAGGCAATCCACACGTCTGAGGATTGCGGAAGCGAAGTCCTTTGCATCGTTTTCAAAGACTCAAGTCTCGCTAGTTTTGTACAGTTTTGGTTACCACTTTGTGTCCGCCATAACTTCACTAAAGGAAGTTTGGAAATGGTGGCATGGATTCCAAGGGCAAGAAAAGTTTGTTATCAGCGTTTATTAGTACTAGTAGTTGTACTGAAGGTGGGTCCATCAAAGCCACTGCATCGACTTGTGAAGAGTTAGGCCACCTATAATCCTCGATGAAAAGTCTTCAAGACGGACGGTCTGGTTTTGAGTTTAGTCGGGATTAGCGGCGCCTCAGTGTCATGACCTTCACCGATTTTGAGCTTCAGCTAACGCTGTCTTAAAGGCTCCATTACGGGCTTCAAAAGGAGACCACCATATGGTCTGATGAATTTTTACCACGGAATCATGTCCACACTACGAGTTGCTAAGAACCACCGATGTGGCGTCTAAGCCTGCAGTATCTCAGGCGCGTGGTGAGCTGCGATACAGAAGACGCGAACACAGGAGAGATAAAGCTGGCCTTATCGTGCTTGGTATGTCTACTTGCACTTATTAATCATCCCCTTCAGCCATTACCTCATATGTTTCAGGAGTAGTCCTATCAGACCGAGAGGTTTGTTGCGACTTTCCTTTCTTACAAGCCGCCTCCAGCTGTAATACAGACCACTTATGACGTAGACGAGTGATAATAGACATACATCTTTGTATTCGGCTAACCTCCGCTGTACTCCTGGATGATTTTTTAACGTTTTTTTTTTCAAGCGCGGCCTCAACAGAAGTGCACTACGTACCCTGGTAGCTGACTGCAAGAAATGCAGTTGAAGTAACTGACAAAGATGTATTTGAAGCCTCCGAGGAGACATAAAATGCACGTGATCTAAACGGACACAGCACACAGAAACTAAACGAAAGAGTCCGCGCAGTTTACTGGTAATTTGTTGAGAAGTTGCACTAAACTTGCACAGAGTGTGGAAAACTAAGCGAATCTTTTGGAATTTTCGCGTGGATTGCCCATTTCAGCGTCTGCCGCACTTGAAAAAGGGTTGGCAGAAATGCGGATGTCTCGAAAAGGCACGAAAAAGCGTCGAATGGGATGTTGTTCCGGGGTATTGTCGCATTGGTTCTGGTTTTCTCGAGAGACCTCCCAGGTAAGGCGCGGTACTACCCTGACTACTTTTCACGTTCCACGCGTGATGGGGAAGAGAGCGAAAGGAACTCCGGCGTGCCCAAAGCGGCTTCCATAGATGTGCTTGTTCAGAGTCGCCAGACCGAAGCCTCCCGTGCTGCGGAGCGCCTCTGTTATGCAGATGGGGGGCGCGCGCTGCCTAAAAATACCGGGCGCTTTACTGCGGCGTGGCGAGAACCTGTCTGTCTCTCAGCTCCAGTCGGCAGACCGAAGGCGAAAGGAATTCCGCGCAGATCGCGTGGGGAACGACAGGTGTGGTCTTAGCTTTGGAAACCAATAAATACAGCAACGGTATTTGTTCGTCGAACCCTTATAAAATGTTCTATAGACAGTCTGTATAGAAGGGTATATGCTTGGGCTTGTTGGTTCATATTTGCAAGGTAAAAACGTAGCGCAAAGAAACAAGGACACAGAAAGACAGACAACACACGGCGCTAACTTCCAACACTGGTTTATTTCAGAAAAGGAAAGGTGGTTTTATACCTACATCGCGACCACAACGCCGTCAAACCATGCGCTATCAAAGCGTATCAGCCAGATACGCCAGCCAGATCAGCCAGCGTATCAGCCAGATCAGCCAGCCATATCTGGCTGATACGCTTTGCTAGCGCATGGTTTGACGGCGTGGTGGTCGTGATGTAGATATAAAACCACCTTTCCTTTTCTGATATAAACCAGTGTTGGAAGTTAGCGCCGTGTGTTGTCTGTCTTTCTGTGTCCTTGTTTCTTTGCGCTACGTTTTTACCTTGCAGTCTGTATACTTCTTATAGATTCTATTGCCTTCCTACAGATATTTATTTTGTCTATGCATAGTCTATTGACTGTCTATTAAAAGTGTATGGCCAGAAATCTATAGGTCGTCTATAGACTGTCTATATCATTTGTATTGCCTATAGACTGTTCTCCAGGCTTTGTTATAGACAGTCTATAGACTTTATGGACAGAGAGAGAGGGAGAGAAAGGAATTTTAATGAGAGGGAAATGTGGAGAGGTCGGCCGGTGGTAATATGGCCCTGGCAATGTTACTCATCCCTATGGGCAGTCTATGGACTCTGTAAGAATTTTTTTACAAGAAAAGGCTTGCCATTCGCTCTCTGGGTTCTAGGATAGTGAGAATACACGTCCTTCGCCCTCCGCAAAATGCACTAGGTATTTCCCATTCGTGTTATACGCAGCATAGCTTTCGCTATTAATTCTGGAATCCCTCAGCAGCCGAAATCCGTTCTTTATTGCTAGAAGAATTCTTACAAGCCTGCTCCTAAAGTTGTATGACTGCTTTCTTTATTTCTTCGTATCGTCCTTTGTATTGCTGTTCCTTTGCATTTTACCCCACTCCTGCAATATCTTCGCCGAGGCTGCAGTACGTTTAAATAAAATAAATAAATAAATTGTTAACGTGTTCGGTGCGCGCAGTGTCTCTAATTAACGTTTCAACGCCTTGTTTCGGAACTGCTGACACATGAGCGAGACCTCTGGAGCGCCTGAAAGAGCTTGCGTAACCTATGACGTCACATCAATTGGCAACGCCTGCGATATTTTTACCGGAAAGCGCTGGACTATAGAACACGGGCCAGTGCCAGGTCGAGGCGGAACGGGCGTTAAAAAAAATAGAAGAAAATAAATTCGGCCCCTGGACAGTGGCCGTCGGCGCCTGCACTGTGGAAGGAGAGAGTCTTAGTTCGCGCCGGTGATTCGGGTCTGCTTTTTATGGAAGCAAAACCTGGCCGAGTGGTGCGGTGCTTCCGTGCCTTCTTTTTTATACTTTTTTTTCCTTGCTTTAGTCGCTTACTTTTCGCTCGAGCTCTTCCACGTGCAATAACCGCTCGAAATCTCTGACTTGGAACGCTTGTCCTGTCTTTGTTCTTTGGCTGCTAATGGCACGAGTTTAGCCTAGAAAAGCGAAATGTACATTTCCTGACTCGCGCGCCTGAAATGCTGGTTGTTGGTAAGCCGTCCTGTTGGGGACCTTAAAATTTTGTGCCATGTAGTTCTTAGTAAAACGGCAATGCAGTATTCAATCTTAACGTTCACTGTTTGACAAGGAACCTGTGAATATCGACGATATATGTGCTAGACCTTCCCTAGTTATGGTAATACTGGCTCCTTACATTCTGTATAGAGAGAAATAGTCACAATTGTTATACGAACCTAAATAATAATGATCTAAGCTTATGTTACAGCATTTCGCACTCAGAGCTCCACTTGTCATAGATAAATACACTCTTAATATATAATGCAAAAATAGCGCACATATTAATACAGCATATATGAGCAAATAAATGGAAAACGCATGCAAAACATGCCATAATAATTACAACGTAAAGTGCAAAGAAGAGACAGCAGTGAAAGTACAAGGTTTGAAGTGGCTTACACAAATGCAATGACATGCTCTTCTGTTTTAGAAATATGTATAGCTCAAAAACGTGTTTTCGTTAACATTCATCCGGGCTTTTCTTCTAATATAAGCCAGAGTACCTGCATGCTCCTTAAAGATCGTGAACTGGCGGAATGCCGTAGTTTCTTTTCATTTGTTTAACTGCTCATAGCATTAGCTGTATAAATACGGTTAATGTTTTAAATTTGCTCCACTGGTTATGTAAATGTTCGCGACTAGTGGCGGTATTACTTCCATTTTCCTGTAAGTTGGTACACTCTGATTGGAGAAGCTGTATGTATATCAGGCGGTTTTGCAAGGTGCATTTCATATTCATCTTTATTGTGGGTTTCGTGCGCTTCGTAGCAGGCCATGACACTCGCGGTGCTGATTATCGTAGCAGAACCCCTACTTCCCAATTCTAATGTTTAGGCCTGCAACCAGTATTTGCGCTACAATGCGGATTCTAGTGATGGTAAAGAAAATTTCTTCGCGCAAACCCTCGAATTTCATTTGCACATTAAAAAAGAGCCACGTTGTGGCCACATGCTTTAAATATGCAAGGATGTAGCGCTACATGAAAGTGCAGTAAAATGAGCCAAACGGTTGCATTGTGGCTTGCCATGCCATAGAATATCTCCGACTCTAGACTCCGCAAGGGCCAGATTTGGGAGCGAGGCAAATTAGATTGACCAGTGCTCCATTTGTTCGGCAAGATACCATTTTATAGCCACCGGACCTTCCCTCCCCGCTACCCGCCCCCTCCCCTTCTCCCAAAATAAAATATTCACCCGACTTATTGAACTTTTCCTAGTTGCCAACCAAACGCTCTAGGATCGTCGGTCTTTCCAAAGGTAATATCCAAGCACTAGCGCTGCTTTCACTCACATAAGCTGAAAAACAGCAGCATGTCAAAAAAGGTAACAAAACGATACAGGAATGCATGAGCGGCGAGTAAAGACGTGCAGAACAGGGTTTGATATGCTATCTAAAGTCATGAACTTCTGCTCACGAATAGCGAATAAAAAAAATCAGTTGTATGCAGAAATAGCTTTACCCTGCCAGTACCCACCTACTGGGCGAAAACTGATGCCCAACATTTTGGACGAAAATTTTGAATATTGGAAAAGTATAAGGTACTATTAGGAAAATACTGAAGGTGATAATCTATTCTTTGGATGTATAGCAAACTCTTCCTTTTAAATTTTTTCTACTGCTCGCATCGAAACATTAAGACTACCATAGGGAACCAATAGGGAACGCTTTGGACGATAGTAAAACCGTTAATAGCAAAAAAATTCAAGCCTGCCGATTGCAGAACTGCCGTTATGTTGATTGTCATACTGAAATCTATTAGCATATGAAAAAATTGCGCTCATAAACTCTTTTCCATTCAACAATTATTTTGTGCAGAACTTTTGGGTATGTGCAAGATATGCGAACAACCTTGAAATTAGACTATGGAGAACGCAGGACATAAAACGGAAAACGATGCGCTAAAGCCACGCAATAGAAAGAGAGCGGCTCGGATTGGAGAACAAACAAGTTCCTGACATCCAAGCTGGAATAATAAGGGGGGAAAAAAACTTGTGGGGGAGACGTACAGCAGAAAAGAGACAAACGAAGTTCTCAAATGAAGCAGAGTGTGTCCAAACAGAAACGGAACTCAGATGGGCTCGACATAGAAATATTATGCGGGAAGGTACGTTTAGTGCATTAGATGGGTAAAGGCGAGGGATAGCTCATTAGGACACAATTTTAGCTTGAATTGGACGAAGCATGTCTGTTGGGGTTGACAGCGGCATCCCTGTTACGCAGCCAGATCGAGCCTCTTCCGTATTGTCTCCGACTCTGAATCAAAAAGTGATTTGTTACTCGCAGTGGGAGGTGAAAGAAAAAAATCACTCTTCTAATTTCATGGTGGGTGAGGTAGAAAGAAGAAGAGGGCGTACAATGCGGCTGCACGCAGTGGAGTAACAGCCGCATGCTAACAGCAGGAAGTAATCCACATCATGCTCCTTCTTCTGACCTGCAACGCACTGCGCTAGAATCGCTAGGTGGCGTTCCGAAACTTGAATATAATTGCTTCTCTACGCCACCCACGATGAAGCGTGCATTTCTCGTGCGAAACAACGCGTCAGAAACGAGGCTGGTAACTGTTACTGGCTCACGCAAAACTGTGCAGTGCCACGAAAGGTGCAGCATCGGTGTCGTGATGTAATACACCGCAGTGGTGAATGGGTAATGAATTGGTTCGGACCAAAGCTTCACTATGAGTTCTGATGAATGTCGTGGTGGAGGACTTCGGAAGAAACTGAGTCCGCGTACACTCTAAACACTAACACACCTTTATGGAGGTAAAAAGGGAGTAAGTTGTCCTCTATCGCGCTCCCTGTTAAAAATGGTGCGCGCTAGAGGACAGTTTGCTCCCTTTTTACACCTTTCTGTTTACAGTGTAGGATCGCCTAACTTGCAGCGAGGCCTCACCATTGTAAAAATGGTCTATAGACAGTCTATACACTTTTTATTGACTCTACTGACTTCTCATAGATATTGCTTTTGTCTATTCATAGTCTATAGACTGCCTGTAGACAAAAGTATACTAAAAGTGTATGGCCATAAATCTATAGATTGTCTATAGACTGTCTATGGCATTTGTACTGCCTATAGACTGTTCTCTAGGATTTTTCTACAGTCTATAGACTTTATATACACAAGTCTATAGACACTCTGTAGACTGTCTAAGACTTTTTTGCAAAGGCAGTACCCGGCGTTCTTGCATTTCGCCTTTGTCGAAATAAGGATGCAGCGCGGACTCTCACTCAGCAGCCAAACGTTCTAGCTATCAACACTGCGCACCATGACACGCAAGGTGAAATAAAATACAGTCGCACTTACTACCATGTGCAACGCATGAAATATGTGCGAATTTCAACGCATGAAGCAGGATGAGTTCGGGCTGCTGTAATGCCACACATTAGTGGTTATGGTGCTCGGCTGCTAACCCAAAAGACGCGGGTTTGATCCCGGCCGCGGCGGCTAGAATTGCTTTGGAGGAGAAATTCTAGAGGCCCGTGTACTGTGCGATGTCAGTGCACGTTAAAGAACTCCAGGTGGTCGAAATTTCCGGAGCCCTCCACTACCGCGTCTCTCATAGCCTGAGTTGCTTTGGGACGTTAAACCCCATAAACCAAACCAACCATTTCGCTCCCAATCGAAAGAGAGATGTTCACTGTACAAGCAATGCATGAATGCATGACCAGCTCCTACAGAGTGGATAGCGAAGTGCACTAGCAACGATCGCGTCACAGGTCGCATTCAAGCGCGATAGTATTCACATCAACGCGCAGAATTCTTTCACATCGCATTCGTCTCAGTACGTGGGTTACCATCGGCCGCACTGAAAATGAGTACGGCAGCCCAAAGCACCATTTTGAAACTGGTTTGCTTTGCAGAGATCCTTACGTGACAGAATATGGTGTAGAAGGTTTGCCCATACTGTTTTATTTTTATTTTTTCGAGCGCAGCTCTTAGGCGCCTGTTCGTGGTTTGAGCCGCGTCGCCGCCGTCGGTGTAACCAAGCCAAATCATAAATAAATAAATAAAGAAAAATAAACATTACCACGGCTGGGCTTCAAACCCGCGGCACCGCGAACACATCAGCTTCGCTGGCCTCTGCGCGAAAGCACTAGGCTACAGCCGTAGCCGATCACGTGACCTGTTAGACTCCAACAAACTGCCGTGCTGTGCATTGCACATCGTCGTCGGACAAATATACATATTCTCGCGTGCTATGCATTGTACGTTGTCGTTTTCATGAACTAATACTACTATCGAACTAATCTCGTCGCCACACGCTTCGACTACCCAGCAAAGCAAAACAATGACCTTACAGAGTCTGAGACACCGACCGACCTCTATTCAAACTTCGCATTGGGGAGAATCGTAATCGTCCTTATAATTTTTTTCTTCTATGCAGTACAATGACCGTCAACGTGGGTCTCATAGCATCTGCAGCGCTGCAAGGTGTTTATGGAGAGCGTAGCCGTGATTAGGATTCGGAACGCGAGCGAATTCCGAACAACAGCGGCGAGAGTTGCCGGGCGCTGAACAATACCCGTCAGCTGGGAGCGGGCGTGGGCTCGAAAGCAAGCGGCCGCCAACTCACGCTCGCGTCGTACGCACACCGCGCTTGTTCCCGCCGCTCTCGAATACCGGGGCCGTGTAATGCGCTGGCGAAATAACACCGGTTAGTAGACGCGAGACAACGCCTCCCCGCCAGCAAAGCGAAGGCATCTAGAACAGGCTGAGACGAAATGAAGGGTTGCTTGTCGACGCGGAAACGTGGGCCGGAGAATGCAGCGGCGCCGGCGGTCAGCCGAGGTAGGCCGAGTCTGGCGAGGTGTCCGGCCTGGAATGTTGGCTGCCGCGACTGTTGCCAACAAACGCCCCCGCCATGGTTTGATTAGGCTTTCCCTAGCTTGGTCGCAGTGGGGGCGGTTTATCTCTAGGCAGTCAGTTGGGATGAAGACAGGCAGCAGATGGCGCCACTTTTTCTATGCTAGTAGAGTTACTGTATATGCTATATGCTCCCTGCGGGAGCATACTATACAGGAACTCTATATGCTAGGGGCTAGAACAGATCTCCATAAAGGACGATCGACATGAGGGGTGGAGATGAGTGGGCCCAAAACTCCTATAAAACTTCGGTTGGACCTAGTTGGTACATGTTACTGTTAAGGTCAAGGTTGCGCAAACACGGGACGAACCACAACGAAGAGAGACACACACAGGCGCTAACTCCTATTCCGTCCTATTCAAAGCGAAAAGCTACACCAACACTATATTCAGTGGAATCAGCAGCGCCCTAGTAAAAGACACTCTTACTCGTACACCGGAATCGGTATAATGTGAATAATTCTTTCTCAATACCATTTCATTTTCTGGTTATCCCGCGTTTTGTCATTTCCTGAAGTCCAAGCCATAGCGTCGCTTCAGGCAATGGCGAATGATGGGGAAATAAAAGAAAATGAAATTGTATTGGGAAAGAATGGTTAACAATATACAAACCCAGCTGTACCGTGTTGCTTCGCTCCTATGCCTTGAGTAAAAGAGACTCGAAACGAAAAAAAAAATTACATGAATGACGCAGCCTTTTTCTATCTTCTTTTGAGAAGTATATTTCTGCCCAGAAGAATACGTTCTCAATTGCATGCTTAAAAGAAAATGAGAACGCATCTTATGTATTTGCAAATTCCAACAATGGGGTCCTTGTTTATACTGTTTATGCTGTATATAAGAAATCAGATGTACACATAAAACTTTTTATGCATAAGCAGGTTATAGCCTGTTCACGTTTGGTGCAAGCGCTGTGTACTTCTTCTTCTTCTTCTTCTCCTTCTCCACATGAAAATGGCACATACCCACGCGGGGAGATCGTCCAAGGTACGGTGGTGAATGCCAAGGAGGTATATGCGTACTTCCCTGTTTTGTCCTCATTTTCCTTTTTTTTTCACTCTATGTCAACAGCATAAGAAGCTTCACTGACGGTTAGACAAGCGGTCTGCTTTCGATAATCAATGAGAACTGTGTAAGGAAGCTGCTGTGGATAATAGAGACATCCCTCACTGTAACCATGAGCAGAAATGCATGCACTCATAATTGTTCCGATTGCTGGCCAGCGGCTTCCGTTTATGCAAAGAAATATGATACAGAAGGCTGTCGTTCATTGCCAGTCTCACCTTATAACAATGACAATGAAACAGTGAAATGTAAATTCTCCTTCACTTGTTTTCCCCTACCACCACTCAGAATCATCACGTTGCCCTTGTTAAGCGCTATAGACGAGCAATATAGTAACAATTAAAGAGACAAATGTTATTTTCTTGTGCCCTCTGAGTGTGTTTATCAGGTAATACTATATGCTTTAAGCCATGTTGTAAAACCAGCCAGAGCATAAGTCACGGATAAGTTTCAGTAAAGGGGAGTGTGTGTGTTGGCTGGCTTGCTATTAATTCCGATGTATGCGAGGAGACATAGTGTTCCTAGGAAAAGGCCCATACAGGAAATATTGAAGGCAGAAGCTAGGCAGTGAGTTTATTCTAATGTTTACTTACTAAATATTGCTCTATTTGGGAGGTAAATTTGATCCCACACGTAACATGGTTGAACTCAAAATTGCAGGTATCTTGTCAAATACATTGTGCTGGTAATCAGTGCTTGGGTGCTTCCTCTTTCGTCCATTCATTATGCTATCACTGATGGCAAAAACTGTTCTGCGGCATGCTAGGAAGTGCAAGCATCCACTAACATAGCTTGCTGCAAAAGTTGTAAGCATAAAATAAAATGTCTTTAAATGTGCAAATTATATTGAGCTTTTATGATTTCTTACAGACTGTGCTAAACGAAAGGTGGTGTTTATGTTTACAGGGCATTTTTAGCTGTCGCATTTAAACATGTTCCAATTCAATGAGTGCGGCCTGTTGTCGGAAGACTGCCGATAGGTTGTCGTTGGACGAACTGTCGTAAAGTCGACGGTAGAAGTATAAAAAGTTTCTATGAACATGGTTCTTTTGAATGTCGATGGAAAATTACCGTGAGATCGTCGATATGTTGTTGAGAGGGTAGGCAGATGGTTCTTTCACACAGACAAAGTAAACAAGGGAAGGGAAAGCCTCAGGACGCTTCGCCAACGTTTCGGCAAGAGGACTTGTCTTAGTCTGGGCAAAGCGTTCATCATTGGCGGTGCTTAAATAGGGTCTTCACTTTGAAGAAGGCCCAGTGAGGGGGAAGAGGGTATCAAGTGGGAAGAGCGTTAGGATGGTGAATGTGAATCTCGTCATAGGCATAATGGCAGCTAAAGAGGATTTACCGGTTGACCTGCAAAGCTGTGAAAAGAAATACGTCAGCTTAGTAGAAAGGAATCCGGCGGGGGGGGGGGGGGGGGGGGGGGTTTGGGTGTTAATAGGTTTTATTAAATTGCGAAAAGACATTCCACTTCATGTTACTAAATTTTTTTGTAAAGGATAATGGTGGCCTGTCACCACGCCCAAGGCGAACATAACATGGGAAGAGCCACGGATGCAGAGGACTTTACGGCGGTTTCCACAGTGGGGACCTTGTGTTGGAGACACAAATAAAGGCGGCTCAATGTTCCCGCCGATTGTTTCGACGCGTAGAACGCCCAGTTCGTGGCTCACGTTGCAGCTCACGTTGCTCACGCAACTTCGGTAATGTCGCTCCTTTCAGGAGTGAGTTCATCAACTGTTACTGGATCTGCGTTATATCTATTCAGCGTGATAGCCATAGTCCCAAAATCGCCGAACCTTCAGCCAAGTAATGCCACCGGTCTAAATCGGGTTTGACGGGTCCGTGTATTTTGAAGCCTATCGCACACAGCTATAAACGTTGTAGCGGTCAATGGCTGGGGTGGTCGCACGGAGGCCAAAGTATTCTTGGTATATGTGATGACGAGGTCGGATGCGTTGAAAATGTAGCGGACAGCGCCATTTTTTCTAGCAGAAAAGCATTGAGGACGTTCTTGGTGGGCTCCAGCATCCCGATCACCAGCCAGCACCTGTACGCGATAGGTATCCCTCCCCCATGTGTGGTCCTCGGACTAGGTCAGCGGTATCTTACCACTCTCACTAAAATATGGCGGGAATGTGTTCGACTTCTTCACCTTCTGCAACGCTTCCCTAGAGAGCATGGACAACCTAGTCTTTACGTTAGACCCGACACCGTGTCGAAAAACACAACTGGACATTTTCAGTTGTCACAAGTGATTTTTACACTATTTTTGTCCGTGAAGTTTGTCCGTGAAGTTGTCCGGGAGAAGTTCTTGGAATATCAAATGAATTCCTAAAGTGTTGCGTTGTCCCTTATCATAGCGATCGAACTACAAAAACATACTACAGAAAAATACCGCAATACTGCAGAAACATCTGCCATCACGACAAAACAACAAAACATCTGTGGTGTTTTGGTTAAGATTCTGTAGCTTTTTATGACTGGATATGTATGCAATACACTCTGCATGCTCACAAATACATTGGTGCACCTCAGTTACCAGGGTAAACTGGCACTAATTTCGTTAACCAGATACTGCCGTGCTTTCATGGTTTTGTAGAAGTACCGAAGGCACTAGGTTCACGCTTGAGGCAAGCATAAAGCGTCAACTATGTTAAAGCTCCAACAAAACATGATCACTATTTCAGGATCAGCAGTGCGTATCGGGTGCGTACCAAGTGGATACCTCTCAGTATGCGCTCTCGACAATTCAGTGTTCAATCAGAGAACCCAAAGAATTACGTTTGGGTATTGGCACACAGAACCCCATTTATTTACAAATACGTCGCACGAAAAGATTGTGACCAGAAAACACTACCATTCCTGGCAAGAGCCAGATATAATCAATTCATGCTTCTCGCGGAATATGATTCTGTAAAAAAATGAAAGCGCGTATATCACCGAAGGCAGTCACTTTAAAATATTTGTACACTGCTTTCACTTGTCCCATCTATTCTAAACTAAGCATAGATTGCCGTAAGATGAGTGCCTAACTGGAATCTCTCCTTCGCAAAACAGACCACGGCAGCCTAGTCACTGCAGTGCCATCGGTGGTATCTTGAAAGGTAGCCTATCTGTCTAAAGTGAATTTACTGTAAGGCGTACTGTTTCTTTAATGTTTAAATACGCTCACTTCGTCGTTATAAGCTTAAGTCTAGTAGCTATAAGCGGTACGGTTACAAATACCCCCAACGTATGATATCGGGAATGTGTTCGGCGCCGTTGCTCTAATGTTCAAGTTTTGGAAGGCTGATCTGCGATTCCTCAGTTCACTGGCCCCAAATAAATATTGTGCGCAGAACCCTGGGACTGAGAGTTCTGTGAGCGCACCAGTTTCGATTTCCCTTTAAAGCACACAGACTACAATGTGGCCCTCTGATTGGTCTAATAATCGGCGGTGATGTGACTGCCACGCCACTTGCGGCTATGAAATGAGTTGTTCAGGGCTCCATAAAAAGTTAAAAATAAAGATAACTGCACAGGCTAATGGTGCCGCTACCATATGCTAACCTCTAGATAATGGCTGCCCGACATGTCCAGGTTTTAAATCCGGGTACTACAACTGATATGATTTAACAACGTTGAAATTCGGGCTTATTGGTTCATACTTCGGAGCAATAGCGCAAACAGGACAAGGGACCAAGAACGAGTAGACACACACAGCGCTAACTTCCAACAACTTTATTAGAAACAAAGGCACAAGAATTTATACACGCATTTTTGCCGTGTCATCCCAAAGCATGCGCAAATTACCTACCTTACCTTACCATTGCTTACCTACGCTCGCAGTGAATTTGCGCATGCTTTGGAATGACACGGCAAAAATGCATGTACAAATTCTTATGCCTTTGTTTCTAATAAAGTTTTTGGAAGCTAGCGCTGTTTGTGTCTACTCGTTCTTGGTCCCTTGTCCTGTTTGCGCTATTGCTCCGAACTGATATGACTGAAGACATGTAACTGCGACTATGTTCCAATTCTGCTGTGACCTCTGGTGTCGGATGGGTGAAGTGTATCTAGTTAATGGTGGGATGGTCTATGGTGGCGCGGTCTCCTGATTTGCTTCCAGTGGGTGTGAAGGGAACCCTGACTTTGGGTCCATCGAGCGTTTCGTCCAGGTACTCGTTGAAGGCGTGAATGAAGATGTTGCACGGAACGCCGGGGCTCAACTGCGGCATCTGGAGTGCCGTCCTGGTGGGATCCAGGGTGACGACAGTGCTGTTGCCCTTGACGTCGCCGTGCATGCAAGTGAATTTCACTTCGTAACCGGCGCCCGGGCCGTTCCAGGACTCCGGAGGAAGCCAGGTGAGGATGTGGCCGTCGTTCAGTTCGGTCACAGAAACGTTCCTGGGTTTGGTGGGTGCTGGAAAACAAAAAAGAGTCGACTGATTGGAGATGTTTATGGTTTATGGTGGTTTTACGTCCCAAAGCGACTAAGGCTATGAGAGACGCCGTAGTGGAGGGCTCCGGAAATTTCGACCACCTGGGGTTCTTTAACGTGCACTGACAACGCACAGTACACGGGCCTCTAGAATTTCTCCTCCAAAGAAATTGCAGCCGCCGCGGCCGGGATCGAACCCGCGTCTTTTTGGGTCAGCAGCCGAGCACCATAACCACTGAGCCACCGCGGCGGCCTGATTGGAGATGTGTGCATCAAATCTATGTTGTAGCGCATTAATGGCGCTAAGAAAGTTGCTTTCATTTATCTTTTTATCGGTGCTGTGTGCAGAGCATGCACTGGTACAAAGGGAGATTAAACCGCTTGAGAGAGGAATACGATCAGTGCTTTTTTTTCCCTTCTTCGGGACAGCACAGTCATAGATAGCAGAAACATAGATATCAGACCAGAATACCAGTATCAGTTAAACGCTTGATGTGGAACAGCTGAAAATCCACACGGGTAGCTGTTATTCAAGCGTGAAGTCATTAAAACAAAATGGAAGAGCGCTATAGATAGACCCGGGTTGCTTTTGTCAGTGAGATCTCATCACTTCAGAATATTTCACGCTATTGGTGTCTGGAGCATGTGATGCGAAATATTGTCCTTACCTAAGCTTTATAACCAAAACTTGATGACACTACATATTAATATAGCGTGATATGAGGGAAGTAGGTTCATTTCTCGCTTTTTTGCAGGCGTAAGGACTTGATGGAACGGACAGGTTAGTTCACTATATCATCATCCATCGTGGGGGGTACAGCGCGAATATGACGAAGGACGAAGCAAGAAGACTACACGGATGTGTATCCCTTCATCCTTAGTCCTTCGCCTTGTTCGCGCGTTACGCCCCCCCCCCCCCCCCACGACGAATGACTACAAACTCGCCCGGCAAGCTATCCTCCTTCAATGTATATCATTACCGCGGCCATGAAATTAGACCAACTATTTTTTCTGACATTAGTATAGAGCTGCATACAAAGCAACTACTTGGGGACAGTAGCTGCGCCTTGTGCAAAGCTTAAAATTTTAGCAATTCAACCGTATTGACGGAGGTGGAAATGCTTTGTCAGCTTGTTGGGGGGTCTGTAAGCACTCGTAAAGCTGATGCTCTTAACTAATCTTCTACACACACGCTTTTTCATAAGCAGCACAGGTGATCAGTCCAATACTGCAAATGTATGGTTCCACTTTGGTCCTTTGGAGGACCGGAATTTGCCAATATATTTACAATATTAGGCCGATGATCTGTGCTTGGGGAAGCGCCTCAAAGGAAAGAAAGCATGATTATTTGAAGTTGTCGAATTTTGTGTCCAGTATATGCCGCGGGGATGCGGACAATGTACGGAAGTCACTAAAGAGGCTATCACTAATAATTTACGGCCCCCATGAAACACATTTTGAGCTGCAAAAATTAAAAATGATGAAAAAACATCCTTCGTCGTTATTTTAATGAAGAGTTGATATTTGGAACAAATTAACCGGAACATTGGTTTAACTTTTTCCGTAGTCCGTCAGCGCGAAACATCAATAATTAGAAGGCCACTTACCGCCTATAAGCGTTTCGAAGTCTTTGCTGCTGGCCAGGCCCACGGCGTCCAAACCCCGTCCGATGACTCCTGCCGTGACAGTCACGGTGTAGTTTCTCCAAGGAGACAGTTTGCTCAACTCTACCTCGGTGTCTCGAGTGGTGAAGTTTTTCACGACGCTCCCTCCGGTCTCGACCGTGGTTGCGTTCTCCAACGAGCTCTGTCCCGCTTCCGAAGTAGCAGCATTTCGGCTTACGTCGTGTTGTGGGCGGACACCAAGCACAACGCGATAGTACGACCCGTCGACATGATCAAATTCGGACACCTTCGACCAAGACACGTCCGCTGAATTCTCCGTCACGTCCGTCACAGTCAGGCCAACAATGTTCGGAATCTGAGGAGTCCAACTTGTGCTAACGGTCTTGCTGATCTCGCTTTCAAATACCTCATTTTCTGTCCTGACCAGCAGTTGCACTGTAACGACCACCGCTGCGAAGTTGTCGATTCCTGGAAACGTCGCGCTGAACACGTCGCCAGACACCGTCTTATTGAGGCAGTCTTGAGATCTTTCGTTAGAGCCAACACAGAGAGTGACGCGGTATTCCAGGTCATATTTCACGCTGTTTGTAATAGACCAGGAGACCACGATGTCTGACGTCGAATGCTTTCTGTTCGTCGTTGTAACGGAGACGTTCGCAATAGCGGGAAACCCTTCAGCTTTTGTGGTCTCAAAATGCCGTATGGCGCTGCCCTGCCACGTTACTGTTTGTGAACCGTAAATAGGCACGACTTCTACAACGTACTTCGTGTAAGGCTGGAGTCCGTCAATAAGTGTCGTCGTACTGTGAGAAGACACAGATGCATTTCTTTTGACGACTTCTCCGGTTTGGCTAGAATGATATAACCACCAAGACACCCGGTAGCTCTTCAGGTCTTCATTTTCACCCGGGGGCGCCCAAGATATGCGGAGCTCTGAACCGCTTACTGCCTCTACGGTGTAGTTGACGAAGTCTTCTCGAGGGCCTGCGAAATCATAATAGAACCTTTTAAATTTGTGGTGTTCAAAAAGTGCCCAAAGTGATTTTTTTCACGATTACAAGGAAGCGAAGGCAGGCACAATACCATACTTTTATTGCAAAATAAGCGGCGTGCTGAGAGCTAAATAAAATAGCTTGAAAGTGCCGATGGCATTCAAATAAAGCATGAAATGAATAGTGAATCTTCCGTTAATGTAGATGTTGCCGCTTTCTTAGCTCTTGATGCTCATTTCACAAGCGGCTCAGGGAAATAGAGTTTATGAGTTATAATTCTTGTCAAAAGCACCTTTCTGATGAAAGGTAAAACAAGCGCAATAATGGATGCTAGATGGGCAACTGCTTAAGAGCCCTAGAGATTGAATGAAATTTGGCAGTGAAGGAACGGTGGCCAGAATTTTCGACATCAATCACTTTTGCCCTGTATTTCACCTCACATGGATTCGTCAATTACGCAATTCATACTCACCTATTGTCCAATTCCTGCGATAAATTAATACGGTAAGATCAACATCCAAAATTGCCGTTTGACTTGATTGGTTTCAGTTCCAGAAATTTATACCCGAGCGATCTGATTCGACGGATGAATGTTAAGAGCATTTCATTCGAAACGGATTGGTGTCATGTGCCACCGCGAGCTCGGCATTTTTCTTCTCTTTATTTATTTAACCACTTTTACATGTTTAAAAACCCCAACCTAGAATCCTAGTACACTTTGGCTTTTAGGCTATACCAACTCTGCATTTGTACTTCTTTCTTTAGGTCACTGACCTGCTTTAAGCCCACATATCCCGGAAAGGTTCTTTATTTAATGTCAGCCGCACGTGCATGCCCCTCACGTTCTTTATCCCTAACCGGTGTGGTCCGGGGGTACCGACCGACTCTGCGGGCACCAACATCTCAGTGGATATTGCCACGTTCTATCAAAATATACTCAGCTGTTTCTTATGATTTGCCACACACTGCAAACGGCTTATAATCCTGGACATGTTTCTTTTTTAGAAATGCGTTCTAAGCATAAGCGGTTCTAAAGCGTGCCAATCTAACTTCGGACCATGCTTTGGACACCGGAGCGCTGCCTCTACACTTATCATTGAGCGGTTCCCTCTGCGAAGTCACAGGTTGGTGGCGCCACCTGGTTGGAAGTTGTGAAACCTTTGGCGGCACCTGTTCTCCGAACGGCTGAGAGTTTCCCGCTATGAACTTCAGAGTGTGCTGATCCACCGTGGTGTTGATATTCCAGTTCGCTACAATTATGAAACGCCTTTTCGTTGGCTTGTATGCGTGTTTTGCCCTGCTAATATACATGAAGTAATTGTTCTCTCGTCGGGTTTGAGAGTAAAATCTGATTAAAAAATGGCTGATCTGTTTCCTACTGGATATGTTCCCAGTGCATATCTGTTCATATCTGTGCATATCTGTTCCCACAGATATGCACGAAGTTTACTGACATCTTGAGGGGTCGACTTCCTGCTTGCTTTGGCGCGGAGCATCCATTTTGCCGTATATATCGTTTGCAGTCTGAGCACGGTACCGGGCGATATCCTTGGCTTTCCACTGGCGCCTCTATTGAGTGTCGAACGTCACCAGTGACTTCAACTACGCCCGTTCAAAGCGGGAATTATTGGCAGCGTTACATACGCACAAAATGTGTTCTGCATCACCACTGTTCTGTGGACAGTTGGGACAGTAAGCTGTATCATGATATGCGAAGTTGCATTCTGTTAGTGCAGTAGAAAGTAGTTTTCCTTCTAACCCCTGAACAAAGCTGCCATTCGGCAGTGGTTAAAGCGCTTAAAACTAAGTAGCTCGCTATGATTAGCAGGTACTGGGCTGGCCACGTGTCAACCACGCAATCCCTGTTGCCTATCCGTAAAGCGTATACATTCAAGAAATGCGTCATTTGTTACATTAGGCTCAATTTACACTTGCAAGAACACTTTTGCACGCTATAGTGTGGGCATACTGAAATACACACAGCGCTCTGTTCTGTCACCTGGTTTCTTCCTTTGTTTGTCTGCGCTGTAAACCCCCTTTCAATTTAAACGTTGCGGATATAAATACATCAATATTATATGAATGCTTCCCTTTCCCACAACACAGATCAATATGTATTAACATAGCCTCTAAATATACAACATGTAAATAATTGTAGTTGAGTTTGAAGAAAAGAGAAGAATAAAATAGTGATCATTGCGGAGACCATATATGCAATTCAAATTTTATTGTTGGCATGGTAAAGTGGTGCCGAGTCGATGCGACAAAGGCGACCATATATGGTCGTTGGAAAAGAATTACAAAGAATTTAGTGAAATTAAAGGAGTAGGAAATGTCCAGAATAAGAGAAGCTCAAATTAAAATTCCAGATGTAGCCCTCCTGAGAACTACATACTAAATCATTGCATGAGTTTGAGATATTCTACTGCTGTTAGTATCAAAATTGCTATTATTCGTATAAATCATGTTCAGGGAATGCCTGAAATAGCCGAGATGCGTATACACGTCATCGAGGATGAGTATTACTTCACATTATTGTCATTTAAATAATCATACAAGACTACATAAAGGCCGGATGTCGCGAGCAAGTACAGTACTGGAATATTCAAAATTCAACCCGCAATGTTATCAGATCCATCTTGAGTGCTGTCTTTGCAGTTGCTAGCGATACATTTTACTGCAAAAGATTAATAAACCTCACCAATCCAAAGGCAATAAAATCGAGCCAAGCTTTTCCGGCGGAAATAATAAAGGAAGATCCAATCCTGATCTCACTAGCCGCAAGCTGCAGCACTCGAGTATGACGTCACTATTGAAAGAATAAATGCAAAGGAAATACATCAAAATTCGAAACAAAGTTGTGGCTGCGGTAAAAGCGAGAACCGAAAAAAAAGGGAATGGAAAAAAAAACGATCACGCTCCTTACAGATGTCTTGGAGGACCGATTTGTCGATATTGTTACATGAAAATGCGCTTATAACAAAATCCGAGCCATCTTTCATATTCAACATAGAATGTATGCGAGAAACCGGTCATTGGACAGAATTTAGGAAATGTGTTTGTAGTAATTGAAACTGAAGGCTCAGCAAGATAGGGTCGAATGCCTGTATGAGAAACATTTTTCTATTTGCAGGACAGTAACAGGCAAAATCAGTAACGGAGGTAAACTGATAATATAACATGGCATATGGTCGAGTGATCTGCAAACGCCGTGGAAATGGTAGTTAGTGCTTAGGTTACATATACTGGGTGTCACACCCAAGACTTTCTGCAATTTTAAAAATTGGGTTTTTGAGTTATAAGAGAGCTTTTTTCGGCATAGCATGTCAGTGCTGTAGTGCATCAGAATACAGCTAAGACATGCTAACTGGAGGCTGGTTAACTACTTTTAAATAGTTAGGATTTCAACTGTCTTAAGCTGAATATTTATTGATAGGCGTGTAGCGCACCGTACGTAATACCCATATCTGTTTTTAGAATTTCACAAACGTGATAACCCTCGCCGTAGTGGCTTAACAAAATTGAGCCATTTCTGGAGTCATTCGAAAATCACGTGACTACGGAGACAGAACACCGACGTCCATCAAATCGCGTCACTCTGTAGCGCATGTGTCACGTGATAATTTCCGCCTCGGCCACGCTGGAATAACGCAGTGGAGCAGCGTGGTGGGCATCGCAGCGTGGGCGGGACAGGGATTGTCACGTGGCACATGCGCCACACAGTGACGCGATTTGATGGACGTCACTGTTCGCCCTCCCCCTCCACAGGCACGTGATTTTTTAATGCTGCCGGGGTAATTGCGCTTTCGAAATTCTAAAGATTGAAATGGATATTCCTTACGCTGGGCTACATGCCTCTCAATAAATCAACAGACTGAGGGCAATATTTACAAAGTTGACTATTCAGTAGTAGTTTGCCAGCCTGTTAATTAGCACGTCTGAGGGGTATTATAATGCACTGCACCGCTGACAGTATTATGCCGAAAAGAAAGCACTCTGCTAACTCTAAAGTTCTATTTTTAATAATTGCGGAAAATCTTTGGTGAAACATCTGTGTAAGAACCGGTACCCCTCCCCCCTCCCCACCCCCTCTTTTTATTTTCTGAAAAATTAAGACCGTGACTTTACGTGTGCTGAATCGCTGAATCGTAACAAAGATTTCATCGGGACAGAATGACCTGTTTGACAATATTTAATACTTCATATAACTGATGTGTACAAATGGCTTTAGACGTACCTACTCATTTAGCTTAACGTTTTCACTGTTTTCTACAAGGGTAAAGTTGTTTACTTAAAAAAACACTAATGCATGACCGACCCGTAATTTCACACTGTCATTTCAACTGCGAAGTTGGATTGTGTCTCAAGACTTGAAGACAATAGCTGGGATTTTAAACGCTCATTACACACAGAATATACATGAGATGCAATATTTTAAGCCAATAAGAAATGCAGTAAACATTTAGAAACGACCAGCTCCTCCAGAACGGCAGAACTTACTGTGTTCTGCATTTGGATAGGCTTATTTTAAATTCAAGGTAGGCAGTATGAAACAAGATGTATTCTTCAGTTCCGCTCTTTAACAAGACAACATTGTTTATTTTCTTGTTGACACCGCAGAATACTAGTGTGCTTACGGACCACCGTTACCTATCTATACGTAACAGGTCATCATTATCATCATCAACCTGACTACAGTTACGGTAGGGCAACGGCCTCGCCCACGTCTCTCCAATTAACCCTTTCTTTTGTCAGCTGCGGCCACTTTATCGCCGCAAACTTCTTAGTCTCATACGCCCACCTAACTTTCTGCCACCCCCTGCTATGTTTGCCTTCTCTTGGAATCCACTCCGCTACTTTTAAGGACCAGCGGTTATCCTGTCTTCGCTTTACATGCCCTGCCAAAGCCCATTTCTTCCTCTTGATTTCGACTAGGATGTCATTAACCCGCGTTAGTTCCCCCACCTACTCTGCCCGCTTCCGATTTCTGAACGTTAAACCGATCATGCTTCTTTCCATAGCTCGCTGCTTTGTTCTTAAGCTGAACCCACTTCGTTAGCCTCCATATTTCTGCCCCATAGGTGAGAACCGGTAAGATACAGCTGTTCTATACTTTTCTATTGAGGGATATCGGTAAACTGCCATTCATGATCTGAGAGAACCTGCCCAATGCGCAACAGGTAATAATGGGCATGTGTTTTACTCAACTTTTTATGAATGTGCGTGAATGACTGGCTTCTGCTTTGGCGTCATTAATATGGCACTTTTATTTAAAAATAATGCTGTGCAGCCCTTCCCACAAGATTCGTGCTTAAAATATATCAGATGAGTGGAAGTTGCCATAACTCTTGAATAAAAGGCTTGAACAAGAATCACTTCCCTGCGGTTCCGCCATTGACGAAGTACTACTGGACAATATTAACCTCCCAGCGGACTTGTACGGGCCCGGCCCGTCATAAGCCAACTGTCATTTCTGGCTCATGACGAGTCCAGCTCGTCGTATGTTTTCTGGCACTCTCTGTGTCCGGTTTAGAGAGAGGAGGGCTTGGCTGGACTCCTCATAAGCCAACTGTCATTCCTGGCTCATGACGAGTCCAGCTCGTCGTATGTCTTCTGGCACTCTGTGTCCGGTTTAGAGAGAGGAAGGCTTGTTTGAAGCACTTTTTTGGTTTGCCCACAGATGACAGCACGGTACTGAATGGTCATTTTAGTACCACCTGCGAAAAAGTCCGTTAGGGGGTTAAGTGCATGGCTAGTAGACAAAGTTATACAGCAGTAGCAAGAGCTATCGCCACTTCTCCTTCGATGGTATGACAGTCGTGCTCTACAAACGCCCTCACTTCGACCACGTAACCGCCTCCAGCCCACTGCTCGGACAATGAGAAAACGGTCCTCGTCGCATCAGACACCGTCTTTCGACTCTCGCACGCAGGCTTCGAATGCGAGGCAGTGGCCGCCGAGGAATCGTTCAGTGGGCACAAAGTCACCAGGTATCCGGTCGGCAGAGCGCCTCCTGTGTACGTGGGCTTCTTCCAGGTTACCAAAGCTGTCACTTCTGGTTTTCCACGGTCGTGCCGATGCTTGACGACGTCGAGTGTCAGGTTGGCAGGAGCGGTACTGGGAAGTGGATTCGTGACACCCTCGCCACCTGTGATCACAAGGGCGCGGGGACTTTGCTGCGTATCGCTCACGCGAGCCACGGACACGGCGTAGGGCGTGTAAGGTTGCAGATCGGTAATGACGAACTGTCGGGCGGGCTCTTCAGGGGTGAAGGTTAGCTTTCTTGAAGAGACTTGACTGGAATGGGTATCCCTCTTTGGTCGCCAAGAGACAGTATACTCTTCGGGTGTCTTGCCAGAATCTTCTCGGGGCCACGTTACTTCGAGTGCAGTGGAATTGACAGCTTTCACGGACACTGGGGGCACGTCGTCGCTCGTGTCTGTTGTGGTGAGGTGCGGGGAAAAAAACCAGACGGGAAACGCATGCTTAAGCAAACGTTTATTTCAAATAGGGTGTTTAACGAATTCTGACATAGAGACGCTAGTATAGAAACAATTGAAAATGTATATTACATCAAGCGCTAAATAGTTACTGGACCTGGCTTTGTAAGAGCTTCGAACGTGGATTCCGTGTGCGTGGGTTGTTGATATGAGTAGGAGTTTTCAAAAGGCAAGAGGGCATAGAAGAGAAATATTGTGTGCCTAAAACTGACTCTTCTTCCGCTGTTGTATTGCTTTTGCGCTTTCTGTAGAAAATTATGTTCTAACTAACCCAGTTGAGCACTTTGCTGAGAATTTTGCACCGAAGCTGCGGAACTCTTCCTCGCCTCAGAGAAACATATTCAACGATAAATCTATGTTGAACGCGGAATGAGCGCATCGTACTTTTGTTTTTAGCTCCTGTCATGTAATACACCAGCTAGGGGCACTTAATATGTAATAACTGATGAAACGGATCTTAATGTGCGCTGGCGCCTGTAGAATCCATAACCAACAATTCTGGACAAAAGCATTTTTCAATAGGAAACCGTATATGAACGCAATTTTTTCATACAATGTAAGACTGCACTATAGCAATCAATATATCTCTAGATCACCCGACGGCACTCTTGTATTTTTTTCTATTAACGTTCTTGCTATCGTCAAAAGCGTTCCCCACTGGTTTTCTATGGAAGCCTTAACAGGGTTCGATACGATCAATGGGTCCACTTTAAAACAAAGATTTTACTATATATCAAAAGAATTGATCATCAACTTCAATATTTCCATAGTAATGTCTTAGAATTTTCCAGTTTTCAAAACATTCGTGCGGGAATGTTGGACATGTCAGAAACTGATTTCAGGTGCACATCTGTCGCTGTTTGCGATTTTGACGACTAAGCTGTCTGGTGCGAAGTATTGATTCAAATGTCGCACGGTGCTGATGGTTGGCGTAGAACTGTCCAAGTGTTGTCTAACAAGGAAGTATAGAAAACATTCTTTGAAGTACTTATCATCCAGATCCCCAACAGCCTTCAGAAGAAGCGCACAGAACTCCCTTTCTTCCCTGATGCAGACTACGCATAATGCAGAGAGACAGCTAGTATTTCGCTCCTGTAAACACGCTACGACTGGCAGAAGCGAAATGCGAGAGATGTCCGTGAGCTGTGTGATGGCAGTGCACGTTAGACAGCCCCAGGTGATCGAAATTACATTGAGCCCTCCATTATGGTGATAATTTCTCCTCTTCCTCCATTTTATTCGCCTTTTATTTCCCTTGATACCTGAATGGGGCAGTTACTGCGCTTATCCTTTCCTAATAAAGCAATCATGGTTTATGTTAATTCATGTACTAAAGTGGCCGATAGCCTAATCATAATTATCAGCCGTGCCACTCGGGCATATCGTTTTTGGTCGCTGCTGATGTTGCAATGTCAGGCGGTTTCTTCGTGACGTCACAACCGCGCCATAGACTGTCAGCTTGCTAAGGGCATAGACACGTCGGATGAGAGAACGAGACAACGGTGTGAACAAAGGAGAGTGAACTCTCCACAGCGAGGTTTCATTACATAATGATATAATGAATAATACATTCGCCTATTGGTAGCATACGTACGAACCTTTCTCTGGGTTTGTGGAATGAGTGCGCCCGTTATGTTTTGTGTGCAGCGAAACCCAAGCAGGAAAGTACATGGATTCTACGGCACTGATGTTTTGAATGCTAAATCTAGGCTCAAGCATTTCCAAAAGTGTCGACAGTGAAGGTGTGTTTCTTTACTTCTGTGCGCAACACAAACGCAGCGTCACCAGTAACGCCTATATTGCAGTAAGAGAGTGAGCTGCCCTTTACAGAACTCGCATTTAGGGGATGGTACGCTGCCCGAAATCAGGAGCAGATTTTAATGACTAAATATACGGAATCCTTGCTCTTGGCAGTGGAGGCATATTTCCACCTCAAAGCGCAATTACTTCGTACAGTTTGCAATTGGAGGAAGCTTTTAGACGTGAATCAAAAAGTCCTGAGGTTAGAAAATAGAGAAGGTTGAAACCTCGCGTAAAATCGTCACAACTGCTAGAACTTCGCATGTTTTGAAGAGGGAATTTGTTTCCGTTGCCAACCGTCAGTCTTCTGTGTTTTTAGTGATGGAATGTACCCTAGGGCTTGATCAGCACAGCCCGCCCCGTAAAGGGTGTGCCCTAGAGGATAGCTGACTTCCTTTTCACTCCTTTCGTGATTAGAGTGCAGTATGATACACGACTTCATGTACAGTCTGTGCGATGGAGAAATGAGCGGTTCGTTCCTTCGAGTTAATTTAGATTTACGATTTTTTTTTACGTATCTTCTTGCTGTCCTAGAAAACTGCTGGCGCATATGAGGACTATTCTTACGACGTTCAATTTCGTACTCACAAACTGCCGTCCCTGTTCATGGTTTCATGATCAAATGAACAAGACAAATTTGTATTTAAGAACAGCCATGGTCTCTCCCGTGCTACGGTATAAATCGCCATAGCGTCGTCAAGCAGTAGCATAGAGCAAAAGACAGGCTACGGACACGAGTGATTTTGTGAAAAATCTCGCGCCCCAGTATCGTTCAGCCTTCCAAAAAAGACAACGGCATCACTGCGGAGCTAGGTAATCACGCCCGCTCCTTAGTATATCGTTTACTGGTTCTGCTCAGTCTTAAAACTAACCGGTACATCTGTTCTTTTTGGCGGGAAACGAAAAAGTGACAAAGCCAGACTACGTTGAGGTTTTAAAACGAAATTCAGAGCTTATTAGACCGACGGCATCTGCATCTGGAACTCTTTAAGTGCCAAGAAAAAGAGGATAGTGATGGGTACTTTCTGGCAATAGCTTTCACTTACCGGCTCGCAGAGTCTTGAACTGGATGGTAGTGTTTCCAGTGCAATGCTGTTGACTTCCCCTGACGACGCACGTCGCCACATAAACTGTGTAGTTGGTCTGCGGCTTGAGGCCCTCAAAGGACGCCTGTGTCCCGTTGGTGACGACTTGGATGGTGGACTGTGGTGATTCCCGATGCAAGGTCACATGGTAGAGGAGTTCATAATCATCGAGTCCGGCTGGCCGGTTCCAGAAAAGTGTGACGTCACTTTCTTTCAGATCTGCTCGCAGCGAGTCCCAGAGCTCTGACACGACCGGTGCGGGAGTTCTGAAGCGGGCGACAGCGTAATCTCCCTGGCCAATTGAGTTGCCGTCGTACGCTACAATGGCCCACACCTCGACGCGGTACTCGGACAGACCCTTCAAGTTTGTGAAGACTGCCTTAGTGTTGTCCGGCGCCTTTGTCACCACATTGCAATCTACGAGCTCCTCGTCAGTTCCATTACCTACGTCGACGCAAAGCATTACGGAGTAATTGTGTATGGGCGAGTCTTCAGGACGAACTGGGAAAGGGTCCCAAGTCACTGTCGCCTGTGATGCGTTGGCGTCGTATTTGACGCGGAGACCACTAGGCTTCTGGAAAGGGTCCGGCTGCGTGCTGCCTGCAACTTGCTCAAGGTCAACTGCGTCGGTCTCGTTGTCACCATAGGTTCTCGAGACATTAACGTAGTAAGTGGTACTCGGCTCCAAGTCTCCGATGAGGAAACTCGTGGAGTCTGCCGCCAGGGTCTTGTTGGATACAGACTCCTCATCGATGGCTGTATCGTTGGCTGTCCACCAGGTCACATGGTAGCCGTCGAAAAGAGTAGTGTTCTTTGGTGGTGCGGGCCAGGTGATGAGTAGCGCTGTGCTGTTGATAGCTTTGACGTGCAAGTGGATTGGCTCCTTGGGTCCACCTGAGTTGGTAAGCGAGATATATTGGGAGTCAGGTCAATAACTGCAATGATGAAACCAAATTGAGGCCTTTGAATATTAGAAGCACTGCGCGAACGGCAAGAGAGTAGGGTTAGATTATTGCATGTTTGGACTGGACGTTTGATACTCTTTGCTTGTTTTCACTTTTCGTGCAAGAACGAAAGTAATCAAAGCAGACAATGCTGTAACATGTAATGTAAAACGTTCCCTTAAACTTATGCCACAATCGCAGGGAAGTGGGCGCCATTTTTATAAAGATATGTGGGTACATTTTAGACAGTACTTTCGTCCTTAGTGTCGTGGTGGAGCACTAGAGTGTGACTTATCTCCAGCAATGCAGGTTGACTTTGTGTCTTGTAGAACAATCGGTGCTCTGAGCTTGAAATTTAAAAAAAAGGTTGATTGGCTGAAAAAGCTGACAAAATCAACCATATTTACACGTGACGGAAGCCAACGGTCACCGAAACCAAGGGCCATAGGAGATGTTTTCTTTTTCAATTTGTGGGGATGATTACTTGGAAATTAAGTTTTATTTATTTATAGCTTAAACATAACTGATGAGAAAGCAGAAGAAAAACAATCACAAGCCGCCGGTCGGATCCGAACCCACGACCCCGAATTTCGCGTCCGGTGCTCTAGCAACTGAGGTACACGGCAACGGCAGTCTATTCTTCTTTCTAGGGTATGTATGTGTAGTGTAACCGAACCTTGGGAGTGTTCACCAGCACCACCCTGGTCCACAGCGGCGGACGTAGTACGTCCTGAATTACCGCGAGTGCTAGGAAGGTACGTGATAGAACGGTGAGGGCTGAGAAGCTATGCGAGAACTGACTTATGCTACCTATGGCATCAACGCTTTGAACGTCTCATAGAAGTGGTTTTGCGGCTAGCACTTTGTTGGCGCCTTCCAAACAAGGTTGTACACAGGAAAAAATCTTTTAACCCGATTTCTCCAGGACTCTTGAAGAGATGCAAGTCTGGAAGGCTGAACTGTTTTTGTAGTTAGATATTTACAGTGCTTGTTAGTTCCCTAAAAAAGGAATCGCCGCTCCATACTGGGAATATATGTGTATTCATCACCATTTCATGCTCCATTAATGATATATTTCAATTAAGACCGTGAAATTTCACTGTGATAACTCACCTTTCGATGAGCTCTTGAATGAAGTGTAGCTCGAGTTTCCACACTCTCTCCGACTTCCGCTTACGAGGCAGGGGGTTACAGAGAGGGTGTATTCTGTAGAAGCTAGAAGATCTTCCACCGATATTTTCGTGACGTTCACCTCCTTCCTGGAGACAATACGTCCGGACGATTCTTCCGTCAAGACAACCTCGTATACGACGCCGAACTTTGACGGAATCCCCTGAGGACGGGTCCAGGACGCCGTCGCGGATCTTCCCTGAATTGTCTTGGATACGACTTGATTGCCTACTGACGGAATCGGCGGAGCACTTGTGATGACGGTAGTTCTCGTGACATCGCCTTTCACGGTGCGTCCTTTGTTGGTCGTGTAAGCGGTTATTTCGACCTCGTACTCAGAGAAAGTTTCAAGTGCCGTGATATCAACATGAGTTTGAGTCGCGGACGTGTTGAATGTCTGACAGGCCACAGGTTTTGCGGACCGTTTTTCGCTGGGACATATCGTGACCTGGTAGCCCTCTATGGGGGGCCCAGATGAAGAGACGGGTGCGTCCCAGCCAACGGTAAGCGTTGAAGAGGTTCCGCCAGAAGTTGACGTGTGGACAACTCCTGTCGGCTTTGGATATGGCTTCGGATCCGTGACGACCTCCGTGTTAGAGACGACTGTCTTCCATTCTGCGTTTCCGTCCTTGAAGACTTTTGTGACTTGGACGTCGTAATCTTCGAATGGAAACAGGTCGGTGATGACGAAACCAGTTTCATTACGTGGAACAATAACCGAACCGCTGCTTCCAGAATGTCCTTGACCAGTTGAAGGTTTTTTCGGGGACCATGAAACTTCAAAGCCGACCAGAGAAGGTTCTGCTGACGTCACTTGGTTGAAGGTTACCGCTATGGCCGTGCTGTTGACAGTCTCAATCTTGTTTTCTTGCTTGTCCCGAACTGTTGACATGGGTAGAGAGGGATTGAAAGAGCGAGAAAAAGTGGATTTAGTAGATTATAGAGTCAACTTAACAAAAGTGAAGCGCCATAATAAGTAAAAATTCTTGTATTTAACAGCACAGGCTGTACAATGCAGCTCGGCGGAAACAGAAGTTATAACTACGACAGGCACAATAAAACTTAGTTACTGAAACTACCAATTTTCTTAACTGAATGAAGCAGTCAAGGCAATACACAAGAAGCTGTTTGCCATGTTTTATTAGAGGTATTATGCTTGAAAAGCCGTTGCACTATATTTGCTTCTAACGAGATTAGCAAACGTAAAAGTAATCGTGAAACACTGCGTACCAGTTCTTTAGTTTTCGTATTGTATGCACACAATTGGTCGGAAACCTCTCGACATGTAATACGTGCGCCTTTACAAATTCTTTCGCGGAAACAAAAGCTTCGATTCATCAGTCGTGTACGCGTGATAGCTGGACAGCACACGATTCAATTTGTGTGGTGCTCACCATAAATCGAAGGCTTCACGTCGGCTGTGCTCGTTTTTCCACAGTGCTTTGCGCCACCTCGGATTATGCACGCCTCTACTCGAACAGTGTATTCATCGTCTCCATTGAGGCCAGTCAAAGTAACTCCTGTGGAGTTGAACGTTCCCGCCAAAACTTGTTTGCCGGAGCTCTTGTACACTACTGTCACTTCATACACTGCAGTCCAGCGGGTAGACGAGAGGTCTACACCGTTCCACGAGACCGTTAGGTTTTCCTTGCTGAGCACTTCAATTTTCACTCCGTCAACTTTGAGAACGGGTCTGATATCCGCGCTGACAAACGTTTCTGCTGATTTTCCGACTATGATGAGGCCTTGGTGTCTCGTGTAGGCGCTCACAAACACATTGTACGCCTCAAGCCTGTTCATGCCTTCCAGTACCGTCGTAAATGTAGTGGAAGACGTGTTGTACGCGAGGCACGTGGAGCCACCTGGTAGCGTTGGGCGCTCTTCGACGGGGCATATGTTTATATAGTATCCTTCCAATGGAGGTCCTGTGACTTGCTTCGGTGGGTCCCATCTGATTGTCACTCGCGTCAAGTTGTCGATGTCGCTGGAGATCTCAAAGGCCACATTCGTGGGATGCTCCAATGGTTTGGGTGCTGTGGTGCCTTTGGAAATCACCGAGGTGTTCTTGGACACATTGTCCACGACGTAGAAAACGATGACCTCAATGTCGTAGTGCTTGTAGGGTTCGAGTCCGGTGACGACGAAAGTGGTCTCGTTTCCGCCGGACAACTGTGTTTCCACTAGCCCGCTCTGGGCGCTCGTTCCTGTAAGGTTACTGTCTGAGAGGCGCCACCCAACACGATATCCCGTGACGTTAACTTGGGAAGTGGATGTCGGTATTTGCCAGGTGACCTTCAGGGCGGTGGAGTTGACAGCGACGACACTGACGTCTCTTGCACGCGGGATGTTATCTGAAATGGTGTAAGGTAGACAGTATATAGACTCCATCACACATTGATTCAGATACCTGTCTTTACCTGTCCAGAGGATACCAAGCCTACCCCGCTGAAGAAAGTTGTATGATGCAATAAACTCATACAGGCTTCGTCATACAAATGTCATACAGTTTGTATGATACTGCATGACATCTTTATGACAAACTTATGATTGCAAAAATGAATGACATCTGTATGATCATTTCGTCTGATTTGTATGATAACTGTGTGACATTCGTATGAGTTTACTGCATCATAGGCCTTTTTTCAGCAGGATATTAGTAATTACAATTTTATTCTGACTCAACTATACGTTATTTCTAAAGTTTGGAACCTATACATTTTATACGGTGCAGAAAATAACGGTCGGCACGAATGCCTAACACTGTAAATCACAATCAAACCAACAAAAAAGCCCTTTTTTCAGAACAAGGACAACACATTACGATCACCACATTTACCAACGGAAACTACTTGTAAAGTCTCACACCACCCTAATGTAATTCGTCTATATCATCACCGCAGTTTAAAACTATTCTAAAAACTACGATGGAGCCATATAGACCATACGGCGAGCAACACTCGCTCAATGTTTGTAATCAGGGGTAATTCTCAAGTTAAAACCTCAACACCTCTACCAAGCACTGAGGAACTATTAATAGCACTCATGATTACACAAACTGGGGGGGGGGGGGGGGGGGGGGGCATCCATGATCTCCCTTGCACCGCAAGAGTCGGAATCAAAAAGCAAGATTTTCTATCGTCATTTTGCCTCCATCGTTCTAAAATTCATATGCCCAAAAAACGGTAGACATACGGAAGCCTGGGCCTATCATTACCTTATTATGGCCTTTCATTGTCGTTAGCAAAGCCAGCCCAACAAGAAAACATTCAATCATTATTTACCATTCTCTTACAATAACTCCCCATTTTAACAGCCCTTCCAATGGGTGCGGCTCCGGTAAGACTAGTACGTTTTCAATTTGCTCTTCCCTTTTTTAATATGCAAAATAATTATTTATTTACGCCATTATTTCCTCTTCTAATTGTATTAAGGCGGTAAACTTTTATTTTTCAGTTTCTCTTTTTATTAGTCCCACCATAGCACTTGTTTCAGACTACACAGCAGAAGCGTGTCATATTATCTTAATTTGCCAATGCTCAAGTTTTCCCGGATTTGGGTTGCTGCTCGCTCTTGAAAGAAAATGTATCCCAACGGACACCCTGGCATGCAACTAAATGTTCAGCTGCGACTGGTTTCTCCCACTGCTTTCCCTTGCAATTATCTTGTATTAACTCCCAGGGCGTACCAATATAGATACTGAGTTCAAATTATTTTTTAAGACCAAAATCTCATCGCCATCCCTCATTTGGCTGCACTGCCGTGCCCTTTATTCCACTCCTTGTTATTCGAGTGATTAGACACTGGCCAATGAGGATATATAAAACGAAACAATCAAACGCAGGGAGTAACTTTGTCAAACCGGCAAAAGACAGACGACGCTGACACCGCCAACCTACCGAGAATGATAAATGTGCAGTGCTGGAATGCATTGATCCGTGATAGCATGTTGAACGCTTGGCGGCGCAGTTACGCAGTATGAATGAACAACTTCACTCTTCACACCTAAGAGATATAAGCAAAAGCACTAACCTAATTTGGAGGTCTGAAAGGTGGCCTCGGTCGACTCTCCGCATTTACGGATGTGACCCCTGACGTCACACGCCTTGACTCGCACGGTGTAATTGGTATTCCTTTCAAGACCCGTGAATGTGGCCTCTTGAGATGACACCACGGTGCTTTCCACCTCTTTTCCGGTTCCTGCCGCAACCACCTTCACCTCGTAAACCGTTGTACTTGATTCCGCAGAACCGCTCGGCTTCCAGCGCACGACTAAGGCTCCATCGGCCGAGTTGGTCGCTTCAACCTGCGACACGACGAGAAGGGTCTTGGCATCCAAAGCTATCCGCAGCTCTGCCGCTTCACTCTTGACGAGGAAGTCTCCAAACCTGATGTACGCTCTAATTTGGACGACGTACTCGACGAACGGATTAAGGTTGCTGACGTTGAAGAAGTATTCAGTGTCAACCGGATTGACCGTAAAGACAATCGGACTCTTCCCTTCCTCAATGCGCTGAACAAATACTTCGAATACATCGTAGTAGGCACCGTCGTCATACAGTGGTGGCGGCTTCCATGATATGTGAATGGCAAACAACGTCGCATCCACTCTGCGAATCGTAAACATTGCGTCCTCTGGTTTGGGGTACGAATTCGGAGCCGTCTTGGCTTTGACCAGCGCCGCGACACCTTGTACTCTTTCGGAACCGTGACCGTTGATTCGACGCACTTCAATGGAATAGGACGTTTTTGGTTTCAAGTCGGTCACGACGTATGAGTAAACGTTGCCTTGGAGAAACACGCTCGTGATGTTGCTTTGGGTGACCTGTTCGCTATTGTTGCCGGCCGGATAACTTCGCCACCAGGATACGTCGTAGCCTTTGAGAGGCCCGTTTCCGTGCAGAGGTTCCTCCCACGATACGTGGATCGCGCTGTCGTTTGAAGCAAGACGGAGGTTCGTTGGTTCACTTGATCCTGCAGAAGGAACGCCCGGAATTTTAATTAATTGACAGAAGCCGTGAGCGTGACGAATGGAAAGTATGAAGCGCTTGAATAAACTACGACGACTGAGCTTTAATCTTGAGAATTAGTTGCACTTGCGAACAGACCCTAAACTGAATGCACTTTATGTATTCTAAATATTTATCATGCAACCGTTAAGTCCACGTCTTGTAGCTTTTTATAGTTTCTGCCTGCATCGCCGTAGCTGCCAAGTGTCGTAACAATATGGAGGTTTTGCTATAGATAAGTGGGAAAGACTTGAGGAGCAGTATAATTTAACGATTCCTTCCCGAATTTGTTCCATTTTTAAATTTCCCGCCCTTCATTTTTGGCTGAAGTGGCTCCGCTCTCTGGTATCGGTTAAGCTTAGACAAAGGGCGGGAAATTCAAATATAGAATCATTTCAGGAAAGAGTCGTTTTATTACATCGACCCAGATTACTAACCAATCGAAACCTTCTTTCTACCACAGTGACTTTACTAAGTAGACAGTTTTCATGCTGAGTGTAACTTCTCTAATGAAACATCTCGTACTTTAGAGTTCCATCGCAGTTACCCACGTTCTTATATGGAATAAAAAGTCTCGATTCTCTGAATACATTTCAGAGTATAACAACTGCATAAACGTGCCTCTCAAAGCGAAAGGGAAAGGGAGGTGGGGAACTGGACATTCGAAAGTTGTTTGCTCACCTTTAATACTCATGACGACTGTAGCGCTGACTGAGGGAGCTTTTGGCGTCGCGCCATTAGTAGGATGGTGTGCACGCGTAGATTCCAGATAGATGTCATTTAGCTCTTAGTTACTGCCACTTGATGTGAAAGCTTGCGCTGCCACTCTTTGGGTTTCACATCATGGAAATAGGGCAATAACTATAATTTTGCGAAGGTTCCCAGTTTTGGAGCGCCATATTTTGCTCCCGCACACTCTTTAGTACAGATGTCGACTTTCAACTGTCATATATAAAAACAGCTGGCATGCTTTAAGTGCCGTATAAAGCAGCAAGGTGAGCAGGACAAAAGGGGCGAGGGTAACATGCAAGCTGAAAGCTGGAAGCTCTTGCACCAAAGCTTATGGCAAGCTGAAAAAACTGCGTCTGCTATTAGAACCAGTGATGACTGTGAGCGTCACGCATTAGGTCTGGCTCAAGTAAAGAATAAACACAAATGCTTGATGGCGTATGAACACGACGTTTATTTACTGAAATTAAGAGTTCGCAGGGTGAGACACTTATGCTACCAGAAACCAATCGAACGAAAAAAAAATGACGTTTAAAAAATGACATCGCAATCACCGTCAACAGATCTGTCCATTTTTCTCGCGACTTCAGCCTGAATGACATTAGTTTGTCACTGATGTTTCATTAGAGAAGCACAGATAACATTCAGCAGGCGTTTGACAACTCAACCCTCAGTGCAATTCCTTCATGCTTAAGTTTCGTCACCGACAGAGTCTCTCGCGTACTAGGTGATATATCCCATGCAGCTAGGCAACAGGCGCCAGCATTGCATATGGATGGTTTCATTTTGGCCCTTTGTAGAGCCGGCCTTTGCCAATACGTTTCCAATATTGGGCCGATTACTTGTGCTGCTCTGGATCCTAGAATATATAGCAATCCTATAGGATCCTATAGGATCTAGGATGTCCTATGGGATTCTGTAGGATCCTATAGGATATCCTATGGGATTCTATAGAACCCTATAGACTACAGGATCCTACAATATGTTTTGCTAAGTAGCTAGCGGAAATAAAAAGAGATTTTAGGAAAATTGTGACCATGGAGGGAGATTAATATCATCATAAATTTTAGCTTTCCGGCTTAGAACAATAGTAAATGGTCGTTCCCTGTCTGTGCTAAGGTGATTTAAGTAGCTAGTGCAGTGGATGGCACAGTAGTAGTCGACTGACCTGTCGCCGATGTCCGAACGACACCAAGTCTGGCGGCTCCACACTGGCGCTTCGATCCTCTTTCCACACACACCGACACATAAACATGATACACCGTATACGCTTCCAGGTCCGCAAAAGTCACTGTCGGCTCACTAACAAACTCCTGTCGCACTGGCACCCCATACGAATCGACTGCGGTGACGTTGTAAGTCACATCAAAATCCTGAACAGGGCCTACAGGTTTCCAGTCTACATATATGGCCGTAGAATTGGCTGCTGTCGCGTTGAAGTCCGAGACGACAGGTATCACCGGCGCATCAGTGCTGACCCTGGCTGTGGCCCACTCGCCAACGACGACACGACCATGGTTCAGGACGTAGGCTTGCACACGAAAGACGTAGTCTTCAAAGTTGGGCACCGCTTGGAATGTATGTGAAAGCGTGGTTACTGTCGTGTTTGCCTCCCAGCAAGTGGATGCGTTGTGATCGGTGCATGCCTGCAGGATGTAACCTTCGACGGGTGGATTCACGGTGGCGTTAGGCGGGGACCAGCTGCCGACAAGCTTGGACGTCGTGGCGTTGATCTTCACGGCCTGCACTGAGACGTCAGCGGGTGGCGGGCAAGGCTCTGGATCTGTGATTCCCTCAGCATGCGCTGCAACTCCTTCGAGCGTCCCGTTGCCGTAAGTGTTAACTCTGACGACTCGAACGGCGTAAGTCGTGTAGGGCTGAAGGCTTTGCAAGAGATAGGAGGTCGCTTCGCCACTAAGGAAGACGCTATCGCTGGAGGATATCTCGTCGACGTCATGTACCGAACTGCCTCCGGTCCTCCACCAACTGACGTTGTAGCCGTAGACGGGACCATTCTTATGGCTTGGAGGCTGCCAAGTGACTAGAAGAGTCGTGCTGTTCACAGTCTCTACGGTCAGGTTCGTAGGCTCACTTGGCTCTGCTGGCGAAAAAAGCAGTGGAAGAAATGGCCATTCAATGCGGGCTTTTACGACTCTATTTTCGATACCTTCCTGTCCTTCCTGTCCCAACTGGCCAGCCTGTTATGCATATCTAGAGCACTGTTTTCCTACTCTCCTGTCACCCTATCCCCACCCTGACCCCCTCCTGGAGCTCCTAACTCTCGTCAGCGCAGTTAGAACACCAGCTTGCCTCGGAGAACCAGGAGCAAGATTTGCTCAGCGACTGATCTCCATCAATAAAATGATTCCATCTAATCATCATCATCATGAGCCTGACTACGCCCACTGCAGCACAAAGGCCTCACCCGTGTCTCTCCAATTAACCTTGTCCTCTGCTAGCCGCAGCCACCGTATCCCCGCAAACTTTTCAATCTCATCCACCCACCTAACTTTATGCCGCCCCCTGCTACGCTTGCCTTCTTCTATCCGGCTGAAAATTTTCTCTCCGAGACATTGTATGGAGGACACAGGTGAGCATTCCACGACAGGGTTTGCTAAGCCGTGTAAACCAATCGCCCCTGCTATAACACAGCTAGCTTACTGTCTACACTCTCAAAGAAGCGTGAATGACATACTCACCGCTTGCTGTGGTGGACACGGCAATGACAGCAAGGTCGCCCTCGGCAGTCTTTCCATCGGGGAGGTTGTTGAAGGCTTTCACCTGGACCTGGTACTTGGTGTAGGGCTGCAGACCGTAGAAGGTGTTATTGTGCGTGCTCTTGTGCAGTGTCTTGGAACGGCTGATCACTCCGATGGCGGGGCAGGTTCCAAGCTCGGGGCAGATGCGAACGCGGTAGCCGTCCAGGGGACCAGCAGGGTCCAGGGGCGTCTTCCAGGTTACGTCCACTTTCGTCGCTTGTCTACTGACGACTACCAGATCGACAGGCCGGCTTGGATCTGTGAGAGAGTTGTGAAAAGCGCATTGTAACACTGAGGCGACTTTCCAACCACGAGGTGCCTCTAAATATAATGAAACGTCAAGGGTGCAATACTTTTACATGACGACGTAGCCGACTTCTTACAGGGTATCGCTAAACTACGTTCCGTCACCTGTCATTAGGACGCACAAACTACGCGCGACTCTTGTCCAGAAACTTTCAGAAATTTCTCAAGAAGTCAAGCCGCCGCGGTGGCTCAGTGGTTATCGCACTCGGCTGCTGACCCGAAAGACGCGGGTTCGATCCTGGCCGCAGCGGTCGAATTTCGATGGAGGCGAAATGCTGGTTGGTTTATGGTTAGTTTATGGGGATTTAACGCCCCAAAGCGACTCAGGCTATGAGGGACGCCGTAGTGAAGGGCCCCGGAAATTTCGACCACCTGGGGTTCTTTAATATCCCCTGACATCGAAATTCTTGAGGCTCGTGTACTGTGCGATTTATAAACCCGTCTACAGTGCAGTGTAAGTGCATGTTAAAGAACCCCAGGTGGTCGAAATTGCCGGAACCCTCCACTGCGGCGTCTGTCATAACCTGAGTCAGTTCGGGACGTTAAACCTCCATAAACAAAAAGTCAAGTCGTTGACATGTACGCCACCTTTTGGTTGTTTCACAGAGGACGTTCGGTTTTTACTGTTTTTTTTCTCTCCAAAATAATTTTCTTCGCTGCTAGCATGTTCATATTGAACTCTCGGTAACCTCATATCCTAAGTGGTACGTGCTGGGGAACATTTAATTTTGTTTTTCTTTTGTTATGAGCTATTCTACTTGTGCGTGGCATCCTTAGTGACTGAACGACGTATAAAATAAAATGTCCCAGCTTTGCACCAAGAAAGGTGAACTTTTTAGTGACAAGCTTCGAGTACACAAGAAAAATGCAGTTGACGCCGCAAATAGCTTGTGTGTTCATTATCCTTCCACCTACGTCATAGGATACCGTTTGATATTTTGCGGGTAATCATAACGAGATATGTGCATTGCACTGATGTCACTGTGGCACTCGTTCTTAGTGAGGCGCGCATCTAAATTCTAGTGCCCCTCGGTTTTCGCATCTCTAGATATATTCTTCATTTCGTTGCGGACAGCAAGCTACGTACCAGTCAGACCTATCAATTGATATCCATTCATACAAGCATACACCTGAAATATCCTGGAAGAGTACCCAAAGGTTGAGAAGAAATTCTTGCGGCCATCGCTGGTAGTCGCGCTTCTGAGAGAAGTTTCCGACGTATGCTTCAACATGAAGAAAGGCAGGTGGGAAAAGGAACTTCATAATTTAGTTCCTGTCTACTGCTTCTGATGGCAGCATACTTGGCAGAAATGATTGATGCGTTTGCAACATGCTGGGCGTGAGGACTGTCCCGTTAAAGTAAGTCGTGGCAAGCGATACTCCGATGGCGGCGACATTTGAAAATGCCTGCGTAATGAAATTGCGGTGGAAAGAGAAATAAAGAACGATCGATATTTGCTTTCGATGCCGTATCGTCATTACAGGGTATGGTATCTTGGCGAATTTCGGCACGTTAGGTTAATTAGTTCGCGCGCCGTTTATTCTTCTGAAGTTTCGGAACAGTTTTGGTTTATTTCTTTTCTAAAAGATTAATTCAGCGCTACCTTTTTTTCGAGACGAGAACAAAGACAGACACGGCAAGACGGACACCGACTCCAGCTAAAACTTAGTTGCAGTCCGCGTCCGTCCTGTTATGTCCGCCTGTGTGTTCGCCTGAGGAAAGAGTAGCGCTGAATTACTTTTCTAGAAAAAATAGATCCCTACCTTTCCCCACAGTGCGTTTTGCTAACTGTTATCAGCCTCTCACTATTTCCGGCAACCTTTTTCGCTTGGGCAGTGTGCCGGCTATTGATCCCATACTGGATGAAATACCAGTCAAATATGGGACAACCGGCGCTATAGTGTGTTTTCTTCTTTCTTGTCCTCATACCAGATGATAAATTTTTCTATATTTCTTAGCCAGGGCGATAAAAAGAAAAAAAAAAGCTTTAAACGGATACAGAAATCATATTTTGCTTTCCTTTTTTTTTAATGTGGCAACGAAATGTTGACACTGAAACACCATCAGTGGCAGGAAGTTTCGGGTTTTCCACTTAGAGCAGTAAACGATTTCTTCACGGTAGAACTAGGCCTCGACTGTTAGTTCTACACGAAAAAGCGGGAGAACTACCGAAACGCGAATATGAGTGAGGCTCGTGAATGCGCCAACCGCACAGCTGGTTAGTATAGCGCCAGCACGTTGTACAGCCTTTGTCAAATGTTTGGAGCCCAGGGGGTTTGCTTCTGAAGCACACTGTCTGGCTCGTAATGCATCTCCAGCGCTCCAAATCTGCTGAAGGTAAGAAGATTTCCGGTCCTGCCTCCTCCAATGGGTTGGACTACCACGAATGTTACAGGAGTCCCACTGCGAGGCTTAGAAGCAAACCCCCTGGGCTCTAAACTTTTGACAAAGACAGTACACTTTGTCCGAACGTTCACCGCTCCAACTCAGACGTACCGTGGGGCCATGTCTTTGCGTTGGCACTCGAAACGGCGCTGTTCAACCAGGGGGACGTGAACTGTGCCAGGGCTTTGATCATGAAGCGGTACTCTGTGTACGGAGCCAGCGGAGTGATGACCGCCTCGCGCACATTGCCAACATCCAAATTGAAGCAAATCTTGTCTCCTGCCGTGCACCAGAAGATCCGGTAGTGGCTCGGAGTGACTTCGAAACGCGGTGGCAAGTCCCAGGTCAGCTTAACTGACGTGGAGCTGAGCGCTGTAGCCTTGAAGTTCTGCGGACCGCTGGGAGCTGCCGTAAGTGAAAAGATCCAAAGCGACATTAGTGGAAGAAACAGATATAGTAGTTCATGGTGACTGCAGCAGCAAGGGTTCAGTGACTGTTCAAAATAATTGATGGCCGCATTTCATCACAGTTCTCTAGCAGCTCCATTTTTATGGCATTTGACATTTGTTTTCTTCCTATTTGAACTTCCTAAATGCTGGCTAAGAAAAGTGAACAAACTTTTACACTTGCGGTAATGGGAATTTTAGCTACATGTGGCATGGTACAAAGTGCTGATGCCTGTCAGAGTTGCGGACATGGATACCGACCACCAAGACAACGTTGCTATTTTTAAGGCGAAAGCCTTTAATGGCTCATACTGTCGCCCGTTAACAAAGCGTGTCACACGCGCTTAACTCGGGAACTAAAAAAGGTAGAAGAAAACCAGTGGTTGCTTCAGATAGAGGAGGAAAAAAAATGAACCTAGAAGCCAAGTTTGATGACTGTAGGGAAATTAGTTAATTAAATGTAGGCAAAAATGTAAAAATTGCGTCGAAATAGCGCGGACTTTGTTATGGCCACGGGATAGTGTCGTCACATTCACTGGAAGTCGTCCCGGCATAGTGAAAATTGTCACAGAATGGTCGGAAAAACTTCAGATTTGTGTCAAATTAGATGAAGAAATGTGTAATTAAGCGTAATCAACTCTTAAGACCCCCGAAACGTACAATTTCGGTACCGATATAGCCACGGGAATGGTGTGACGTCACATCCACCGGAAGTCGTCACGGCATAGTGTCCTCGGCTTTCGCCTTTCAACCCTTTAGTTGCCAAAGTGTCCATGGAATTTTTTTCTCATTTTCAGATGGGGTCATAAAGGGCTATGGTGTAAAATTCCAGCGCGAGGTTCTAATATCAAAGGTGGGTTTGACCACAAGAAACGAATCAAAAAGAATTCATTAAGAGTCGTTACAAGGAAGAATTAAATATACACAGGTGTGTCTGCAAATAAACTTTACGACCATGATCACTCGAACTACTTTTTATTCATCGAATCAAACCTTGTTAACAATCCAAAGAACTTATGGAAACATATATAAACTACTTCAGGAGCAAAGGAAATGTACAGTCGGTGTCAAAATTTCCTCGACCGCGTGATGGGCAAACGAAGCCGTTAGCTCTATTATTAACCGCCACCTGGAGTCCGGACTTGCGGAGGTGAAGCAATAGGATTTTCAACTTTCACCTTCATAAGCATGGTCTCTGACCAGCGGCTAATAATAGAGCTATTGGCATCGTTTGTCGACCATACGGTTCAGAGACTTTTGACCACGACTGTACATCTCCCTGATATCGATGAAAGCGTAATTGCAGATATCTCAAGTGTATTTGTAGAGCAATTTCATTCTGTCCTTAGGGTTACTGGGGACACCGACATTGCTTAAATGAGAGAGAGGGAAAAAGGGAGGGAGGGAGGCTATACATGGCTGAAACAAGCGACTTACAGAACGGCATAGGCACCACGGTTCCCTTGACCTCATCGCTGTACGCCCTTTCGCTGTTGGTCGGAACCGTGTTGAAGGCCTTCACCGTGACCTCGTACTCCGTCCAGGGCTGCAGTCCCGTGATGGATTGAGTGCCGGCGTTGGGCTGGAGGATCTCGCGTGTGTTTACGTTGTCACCGTAGCAACGCCGCTTCGGACACCAGGTCAGGACGTAGCCGCTGATTGGGCCGTTGGTGTACTTGGGTACACCGATCACGACGTTGACTTGTGACGTCGATACTTTTGTGAAGGACAGGGAAGACTCCGTTGGATCTGGAATAGTGGCAAAAACACAGGTGTTGACAGTCTTTACGGATTGAAGTTCTGTTGCGTCGCGTGGACTGCACTGCCTAGTTTAAAGGCAATGCAACTGTGGTTCGTGGTGCGTTTAAAAAAGGAACACTGTTATACAGGGTGTTTCGCCTGCGATTTAATACAATTTCTAAAAATAGGCTTTTTGAGTTAGAGGGAGCTTTTATAGGCATAACATTGTCAGCGGTTTAGTACATCAGAGTACACGTAAGACTTGCTAAATAGCAGTCCGGTTAACTAATACTTAATACTGAACTTTTTAACTATTAGTGTTAGGCTCCTTAATTATTGAGAGGCGTGTAGCCCACCATAATTAATACTCGCATCAGCTCATAGAAATAAAAAATGCGGTTACTATCGCCGCTGTGACCCAGCAAATTTTGGCTATTTTGACTAGTTACATGCCCAGAAGAGATTGCTCTGCCTGCAAGCTTCTCGAAAGAGCATGTATTTTGGCTCGATGTAGCCAGAATTTGTTGGGCGAAAGCGCCGAGGATAACCACGTTTTCTAAATTCTAAAAACTGATATGGATATTACTTACGGTGGGCTACACGCCTCTCAATAATTAAGGAGCCTAACGGTAATAGTTAACTTTTTAACTATTCAGTATTAGTTAACCAGCCTGCTAGTAAGGACTCCTTAGCTGTGTTCTGATGTAATACACAGCTGACAATGCTACGCAGAAAAATGCGCTCATCTAACACAAAAAGCCCATTTTTGAAAATGGTGTGAAACACCGTGTATACCTTTGCCAAGAGACTTCAGAGCATGTACGCTTGCTCTAAATCTGCGTTGATGAGCCTAATAGTTCACAGATCGGAGTTTGACCATTACAACGCAGCTTTCACCAGGCTGTGTTCGATCGGAATTGCCCAACAAAGTTTCACAAGTCGTAAGAGACTAAGAGATTTTGCACATTGACTAGACCTATTCTGAAGCAAGACACGCAAGGAAGAAAATGTAACTGCGTGATGGAAAAGCGGTCCGCAAAACGTCCACTCACAGGTGTTTATGAAGCAGACAGTCAGGAAAATATACAAGCCTCTGTGATTCGCCAATGCATTCTGAGAGAGCGGCATCGCACATGGGCATACGTATAAGGAGGCGCCCTGAAAACGCCTTGTTCGCTGTCACAGAGGATAATGGGCGCTTAGCTAAGACATCCTCAACTTTTATTCCTGCATATCAAATGCCTCTGGAAGTTCACGCGTTGCCTTGTCATCTCTTCTGCCCACTTTCTTCTGGCTGGCTGCCGCAAGCTTTATAATTCGCAAAAAGGTCCCCCCGATCCTTCATTGTTCATACTTGTGCTTTGCTGCTTCGTAAGGTGACGGGCTCAGTGACCGCTCTATCTTTTCACGGCTTTCTACGAGTCAGGAGAACTCCACAAACAACACCTGTCCCATAGTCTCTGCAAAGGTTGACATGTGTAACCTGGCTTTAAGTAGCTTAATCTTTTGGCTGCGATGCTGTCTTGCGTCTTGCGAGTAAGTGACCACCGTGTCCACTTGCTCAGAGACGAAGCAATGCGAGTTTTCTTTTGACGAGCTTCGAGTGACAAGGGCGCTTTGTTTTTGGTTGCCAAGAAATAGCGCTACCGCATGTTTTTATGTTTAGAATTTTACAGAACTAAGGATGAAAAACAGCGAGCTTAACTATAAAAGACGGCTGTTTTGAAAGAAGCCGTTGACGGCTAGTGTATGGGACCTGGTCCAGCCCCTTCAATGCTTGACATTTGTCTGTGAGAAAGATGGGAGGTCGCCCCTGACAGCTTCTTCGGACTACTGCACGTGTTTTAAAGGTGCTTTGCTACGCGGATAATTTTATATGTATGCCAAATGGAATTGTTTTCTGACTTAAGATCTCGAACTGTGTGTGCATCTACACTATTTTACTATTAAGCAATGAGGCCCCTGTTGATGACCCAGTTTTTATTTAAATCGAGTACTGAAGCTTTTAAAAAACGCGAGATGCTCCCTTCTTTCAGATCAAGGAAAAATTTCGGGACAAGAATAAATCGCAGTGCTGTACCTTAATTCGGAACTCAGACAGTCACATACTAGCGAGGTGTTTGGAAAGTTTCTTAAGCAGCGACTAAACGCCCCTGAAATCCGGATTAAGTGTTGCTAAGATTAGAGTAAACGTTCGTCAAGGCTGATTCAATTAATCCACCTATTAAATGAAAGCAGGTCATACGGCAAAGTGACGGCTGAGTTAATGGTGAAGTTAAGGACTGCAAGGACGCTTTGTAAGCAAGTATCTTATGGTCGCAAGTATCTTTTGGTCGTTGTAGAGGCTACGACCGGAAGCCTTTAAGTTTCTACAGCGAGCTATCAAGAAACAATCACAGCAGGGTACGCTAATATTTGAGAGGGTTGCAGAGCGAGAAAAAATTCGCAGCGACACCTACTCTTCAATTATGTGTTAGCAGTGCGATAGCATTAGCAGTTGTTGATCCATTCACCGGAAGTAACGTCGCTTCCGGACTGATGACGTCATTTCCCTCCAGCCAATGGGAATCCTCCACGCCACTTCCAACCAGTCATTGGGTCTGCACCAGACCGGCGACGTGACCTCCCTCCAGAAAATGGGCGAATTGTATGACCGATTACGCACCCTCGCTAATGGGGCCCCTAAATGTTATCACCTTAATAAAGGAAAATCCCGTGTTAACTAGCAATATGTTGCGTTTTCTGACACAGAGCTGGCCTCTCACAAGGCTTAACTCGTTTGCAATGTATGGCAAACGCTATTTCTACCACCTTTTATACCTGATTCGTTGGTGTGTCCAATAATATTTATGTTCCTGACCATCTGTGCAATATCCAGTTTTGGCTAAGCGCATTTGCCGTGCCTTTTTCTTGTTTCATTATTGCGCTCTTGGGCGCGCTTTTCAAAGCATGTTCTATTCCATAAGGCGTTTATATGTGTGATCTGTACAGTACTATGTAAGGACGAAATGCACGTAAAAGACAAGAACGACGCCTTCGAGTATCGAAAACAAAACAAGTGTCTATAATGACAGCCAGAAACGTTTCGAAGTGCTCATACGACCAAGGGAAGACCACCCTCAGGGCTCAGAACTGTCGAAAACATGGCAGCGCATTGAATTTAACAGCTCGAAACGGCAAAGCGACTGCAGGTATTTAACGCAAGGCAAGTCTCAACAGTAGCTAACAAAAACCTCAACCTTTCAATCTCAACATTTCAGAAAAACTGTGGTATCTAGTCTGCACTAAAGCATGTTCCTAAACAACTACAAGATGACCTGCTACATAGGTGAAATAAAAAGTGTATGCAGTGTAGTTCTCAAGGTACTAACCCCAATCTCTGAAAGGTCCAAAATACTAACTAGTTAACAGGACGGAGTTCAGTGACATGTCAGACACCGGTAATAAGTCAGGATAGAAATCCCGCTTCATGCCTCTTTTGGATTTTGCTTTCCGGGGTATGCAACACAGTCCCAGACGAATAAACCCCGGGGCCAGCACAGAAGATTTATTTCGCATTATATACCGAATTTATTATGAAGCAGGAGTGAAAAAAAACTTGAAAATATGCAGAATTACTTAAACTGCAAGCTCTCTTTGAATGTACAAGTGTACTTTTCTTTAAATTTGAAAACAAACAAAAAAGGATTTGAAGACAGTTCTGCTCTGTGCTGTAGTCTTCATTGTAATGTGTGATTGCTGTAATTAAGTGTCGCGATAAGAGTACAGATGGTTTGCGAAGTGACGTATTATCTATTGTCAGTTGCTTTGCTGGACAGAGGCCAGTGCGATAGAAATATATGTTCCCAGAAACGCTCACGCAGAACCTACTACGCAAAGACATCGAGCCTGCACTATAGTAATAAAAAGATATAAGTATCCTATGCAGCGCCCTTTGAAATGGCTTTTTACCGATAAGGCTTTGTACCAAGGGTCAGACTTGAAGCTTTCCGCCCAAAGCAACTGATTCGCTGGCTTGCTGCCTATCTCCTCGTTACCTGTAGCGGCATTCATTTATTTATTATTTATTTATTCGATACTGTCAATCCCATCAGGGATCGTAACAGGGAGGGCGGTGAGCTACTCGAGACAATCTGGACCTGAACTTACAGGACAAAAGTGAATTATGCTCTCTTTGTGTAAATAGCAGAGACAATGGAATTTGCATGTGGAGCCCGCCATCTGATAACGATATTAGGAGTGCATATGATGTAGTTCAGACATGTGCTAAAAAATGAAAGTTATCTCTCTGCGTGAGGACGTATATTTGATCAGGAACCTGCGCAAAGCTCTGCACACCTTTCTCTTGTTCTTGATAAGTGATTACGATTACGAAGATAACTGTGTATGTTCTCTGGCTCAAGCATCCAACTTTCAAAAATATGCTCTCTGCAAATCTCTCTGACTTCCTTTTCAATATTTGCCTTTCATGTAGTCGTCATTCTGTTGGACCAAATTCAACTCCTGCCCTAATGCCCAATGCCCACCACAGAGTTAGACATGCAAGGCAATTTCAGTGTTTGACACTCAAGCTGGAAATTTGACACTATGGACAACAATATTTTCTTTTCACTTTATGATTGCAGCTTTATAATTAAATCTTTCCCCAAGGGTCGGTACCGTGCAGACATAAATTATGCACTAAATTAATTCTGTAAATATTTTATCAGAACTCTTACCGACACCCTAGATAAGAAAAAGAAACGACAGAAAGATTAATTGCAATACTTCATTATTTTTCATTTTTGTCCGATGGATCAGCGTCCATGAAAAATGTGAATACTCAAAATAATTATTATTTGTGAAAAAAACGGTATTAATGACAGATTATGACTCTTCTTTGTAGCTAACCCTGAAGAAAAAGATATGTCAACAAATACTACTTTTTCATCGTTGTTAATTACACCATATAAAAATTGAATACGCAGCGCACAAATTCTTTAAACAGTTCGGATGATTAATCTGCTCTTATTGGTAACGCGTTTACGTATGTTTTCTATAATGGGTTGTAAAAAAATCAATCATTAAATGAAAGATTGAAGGAAGGAAAAAGAAAGAAAGGAGGAAAGAAAGAAGGAAAGAAAGAAAGACAGGAAGGAAGACACGAAAAATGAATGAATGAATGAATGAATGAATGAATGAATGAATGAATGAATGAATGAATGAATGAATGAAAAATACACTCACAGGTGGGAAGCGTGTACTCGCTTATGGATGCCTCCGCGCCGTAGAGCGTCTGGCCGGTGAACGGGTCCACGTTGAAGCCCGACACATATACGTTGTACTGACGGTATGCTGTCAGACCTGTGATCCTAAATTGCCGCACGTTGGGCCCGTGCAGTGTGTGGTAGCTGGAGACGCAGTTGGCAGCCCAGCACCACCGAATCCGGTATCCGTCCAGCGGGCCATTGAGGACCGTCGGGTACCTCCAGCTGATGTCCAGGGAATAAGGGGTATGCTTGGTGGCGAAGATCTGGAACGGCTGGCTAGGCGCTACAACAGAAGAGAGAAAGGGACGCGTCTTTGTCAGGTACCTCCCTTGTCGGCGTTGGGCAGTTATGACACGCTGACCACACGTCATGTCTTATAAGGGAGAGAAATAAACAAGTGGGCACCTAGTGAGAACTCCGATGTCACAGCAGATTACTCTCCAGGTGTGGGGCGAAGTACGCCGATTTGATGCCTAAGCAAAATGGCGCTTGACGTTTCATTTCATTTATTTACCCTAACGGCCCTTTCGGGCATTGCATAGGGGGAATACAACTGTTCAACATTGGTTATATATGCACATAAGCAAAAACGTGTTTTAGAATAAAGCAGGAAACATCATTATCTACATAGTAATAGCACGAAATGAGGGGGGATAAAAATACTCGCTTCTTTTTAGCACTTTGTGTAACTCCGCGCCAATCAGTGCGCTGCGATGTACAGCCCTTGCAAAAAGCAACCAGGCTGCATGGTTTGCTTCTAGCACGTACAGTGGAGCCCTTAAAGCTTCCCTGAAGCTGAAATGATGGTTAAAGGGAAGGACTGGGGGTCTTCTTACCTTCCAACACCTTTCGATCTTTAGGAAAGCCACAAGGGCTCCACTATACAAGCTAGAAGCAAACCATGCAGCCTGGTTACTTTTGACAAAGACAGTACCTTGTTGCTTTATGATTCTGCCATGCAAATACAATGTAGATAAAACTGTTTCGTTTGTTTTATGCGGTGAGAGGTCCCAAAGCGACTCAGGCTGTCATAGAAGCGGTAGTGGAAGGCTAAGGGTAATTTCAACCACCTGTTGTTCTTTAACGTGCACTGACATCGCATAGTGCACGGTCATCTATCATTTCTCAATCACCGAAAAACGACGGCCGCTTTCGGGATCGAACTCACGTCTTTCGTGTTAGCAGCCCAGCGCCGTAACCACTGAGCCACCGCAGCGAGATAAAATTGTGTTTGATGCTATGGAGACACTAATCTCACATTAAAGCAAGGTTTTAAAAAAAAATGTTCAAGCTCCTTTAAAGCTGATATGTCTCTGAGGAACAACAAAACTTTTTTCACAACAGAATTTAAAACTAGTCCAGCCTCCAATTAAGGGGCATGCATAGATCGCGCCGGAGAAATATATCAAACGAAAGAAAATAATGCAGTGCTTACTAATTAAGGTATACAGCGGACTAAAAAGTTCGCTAATGAACTGAGGCTCCCCCTCAATCTTTAATTGTTCCCTTTGTTTTGTGTTGACAAGTTTGTGTGATATATCTAGCGTCCGGCACCATTTGTTCTGCCTAGCGCTCGTTCAAGGTCGAAATATTCCCATTCTACGCGTGCCCTTTGAAATATGAGAGCGCTTTCATTACTTCTAGGGGCACACAGGGAAGACAGGAAGGATCAATTCAGCGCAGCTGATCAAGCACAACATCGGAAAATAATTTCAAGGAGCTCACTAACGCATGGCCATCATCGGGACTATAGTAAAAATAACGCTCCTCGTTGGAAGAATCCCGTAGAAGAGTCTTGAAAAAGGTGGAAGAAGAATCTGGAAGAACAATCTGGAAGGAGCTGGAAGAACAATCTGGAAGAAGCTGTAAGAACATTCTAGAAGAAGCTGGATAAAGAAGCTGGAAGAATCTATGAAGAATCTGGAAGAAGAATCTGGAAGAAAGAAGAATGTGCACCTCACCTGTTGGCGAAGTCCTCACAGTCGTGCACACGGGGTTCGAAAAGTTGGAGCCGGAGCATTGCGTCTGCACGCACAAGGTGTAGTTGGTGTACGTGGCCAAACTCGACTGAGGTCTGACGTATCCGGAAACACTTGTGGTGCAAACTTTCGGCGTGCTGCCACTCGAACATTTCTCGCCGTAGTTCCCCAGAGACATGCACGTGCAGTGCACGGGATTCGGGATGTACCTGCAGAGGGCGAAAAAGTTAGTGCCTTAATGCTGTCGCAGCTGCGTCAAAGTAGGCGCGCTCAGCGAGGACAGTCGGCGTTTCGAGTTATTAGACACTTTTAGCTGGGCGTACACAGTGACTCTGCGGACAACGAATGCGCAAGCGCAGAACGCTACGTATCTCACAGCGTCTTGCGGGCGTACGCTACAAAACATAGTCGCGCACGTTACGGGATGCATTGACAAGATGGCGGCGCCCTGCTCGTCCGCTTCGGAATAAATGCATGTCGCCGCTGGATGCTTCGACGTGATAGCTCGTTCAAATGGTAGCGGTCCGATTTTATTTCCACACTCTTGCCTACACGTAGAGGTATAAGAGATAACTAGCCCCTATTTTTTAGATAATTTGGCGACTTTCAAGCTCTTAGCCTTACCTAAATGCACTGCGTTTTCCTCGTAGCAACGACACATGGCAAAGCAGTTCTCTAGCTTTTGAGTTGTTACATTTTCTTCTATTTGCGTACTTTTTCTTCTTGGAACAAAAACAGGCTAAGTGCACCCACCCTCGTTATCACTAATTACGGATCAAAAATTTTTTCAACCGAAGGTTGACGTGCTTTGGCCTCTTGTCACTAGATGGCGCTACTGTTTACTCGTGCCCACGGTGTCGTGCCCGAGAGGGACGCTACGACACGGACAACTAAAAGTGTCGTGTTTACACTATTTGCAGTGTACGCATCGCTTAGCTTACTGGGTACGCCCAAATAAAAGTGTATTCTTTGGCTTGCTGAGAACGGATCATCACCCCACCACAACTCTTCCCCTTTTCATGCTGAAAGCTTAACGCTTCCTACACCTACACAGCAGTTGCAAAGCAGCGACAGCAAGTACTACTGCTTGAACTCACTTCGTCGCATCCCATCGGAACGTGATGGAATTGTAGGCAACAGCCGGGGCGTGAAGGCGTGAGGGCTCTGGGCAGGATTGAGCCTGGTGAAAAAGAAAGTATTACAGATAAGCTGAAAGACCTTTGAAGAGTATAAACTCGATTTATTACGCTGTGCCGCGAAGAGGGTGAACATTTTCGAACCTAATTTGTTTTAAAAGAAGCAATACACTCTACTTTTGTGTTTCTTTTTAGAAACATTTGCTTGTAATTCTTGTTCCCTGGTTAACGACCGAAGCCTGTTGGCATATTCAAAAACAAGTTTTCACTCCCTTGCTCACTTCGAGGCACTAGCGGCAAAGAATTTAGCAACGCAAGGACAGGAAGCAAGCAGCGATTGCGAGAACCATGAAAACGATGTTTTTGTGAGGAGTGTAGGCGTCTGTGTTCTTTACACACCGCATTGCGGGTCCTCGCATTAGGCGTGTTGCTAAAGTCCTGAATCGTCGATAGAAACACTGAAGTAGACTACTTAAGCTTGTAAGATTTCCTCTCTGTTTCACTTTGAGGGCTTTCGTACACATTGCTCCGTAGAGGAATCGGAAACGTAATGGGTCTGTAAGAAACAGCGTTCCAGCTCTGATCTGGAAAGAGGCGAACACACAAAATATGTTCGCAATTTGAGCTACCGCAACATTTCAGAACTTTTCCTGCAATAAATGACTGCGCTCCTTGGTAACAGTTTGTTGGCTCTCTGTCTTCTTACTTGTGAACGGTTTGATGCTAAACTAAGCTGTTAATGAATAGAATCAAGTACTAACTAGCCAGCAAAAAAGTTTCGATAAGTGCTTCTGCACATTGTTCCAAATATAAAATAAAAAAAAGTGAACCGATTTAATATTTACATACGCGTTACGGGGAGCAACCCGTCATAATATACAGACAAAAAAAAACTTTCATAAATACTTACACCACATGAAGGCCAACAAAAAATAGACAATGTGCACTCTCCGGTACCGCCTTATTTTTTTACTGAGATGACCGATTTCAATGTCAATACAAGTTTAGTGCCCTACTGTGAGCGGAGGAAACATTCAGCACTGGCTTCAAACGTAGTGCAAGCTTCACAACATTTGGAGAAAGAACGCCGGCGTTCTACCCTCCCTTTCTTCTTTTTTGTAACACCTGGCAATATTCCATTACTGCCATGAGAAACTGACTGACTGAACAGTTTGCAGCAATGTGTGCGAACTCTGGGTGTTTATACTGCCGAAGCGTGTATCAGTGGGCTTCAGGATACTTACCAGGTGTTTCATCGAAGACCACTACTAACTTTTAAAGACAGGTTTTGGATCGTAAAGAGGCGCTTTTCGAGGCATAGTAATACTAGTGTCGACGGGCACCAGTTGAGAGGCGAATCATGCTTTTGCGAAACTGATTAACTGAATTCTAATAGTTACTTTTTAACAATTTTTGATAAGGGTATGATTGTAATGAGATATTTTTAGCTTGTCATTAGTAATAGCCTTATTAGTTTTTACAATTTCAAAAATACGATTAACCTCGCCGCTGTGGCTCGACAAAGTGCGGCCGCCTCCCGCGCAATTTGAAAACCACGCGCCTGTGGTGCGCACGCAGCGACGTCCATCCAGACGGGTCCTTCAATGGCGAGCATGCCACATCACCTACTCGGCCCCGCCTTGGCTTGAACAGTGAGGAGCGTTGAGCAGTGCAGCGCAAGCAGGACATAAAAAGTCACGTGGCTTAAGTGTCACGGAGTGACGCATTTGACGGATATCACTCCGCGCGCACTGCAGGCGCGCAGTTTTCAAATTGCACGGGAGATGGCCAAACTTTGTTGAGGCACAGAGGCGAGGGCAATCGTGTTTTCGAAACTAGTATGCCTATTACTAATGACAAGGTAAAAAAAACCCCAGTTGCAACCAGAAGCCTATTGGTAAGAGTTAAAAAGTGAAGTATTGGAATTTAGTTAATCACTTTGCAACTTAACATTAATTGCCCGTTTTTTGGTTGCCGCCTACAATGTTAATACTGCTCCGCAAAAAAGTGCCCTCTTTATCTAAAAGAAACCAATTTATAAAAATTTGCGTTCTTCCTTAACACCTGGTATAATGCCTCTCCTCGTCCCCGAGTTCCAGGGAAAAAGAATCTAGTAAAATAATTCAAACTGCCATAAAATTCAAAATCACAGTCAATTCAGACTAACCGACGTAGGTCATGAACGTGCTCAAACCCGCCTTACGGATGTTTTTTTCAATGACTGTTGAATGGACTATCTATTTAAGGAAAGTACCCACTCGGCAGGTATAAAAAATCTCACTTGGCACGTACTTCGTGAAGTTGTTTAGACGGCAGTTTCTGTAGTATGCAGTACAGTGCAATTTATTGCATACTGCTCTGACACTGATCATTCTTAATACTGCAGCGTTACGTGCTTTTTAAACTGATTTTCTGCCAGCCCCCCCTCCCTCTCTTTAGAGCGCTTTGTTTTATGGGTGTGTATAAATAAATGAAGATAATTATATTGCCTTGTCCTCATTTTGAGTTCTGTTTCTATCTTTATGTATTCAGTATACCAGAAAAGCATTCAAATGAGCTTGCTACTTAGGTGGAAACTTTCGCAGTCAGAAACAGAAAACTAAAGAAACACAAGTGCAACGCGAAAAAGAAAGCAAATTCTATTGAATAAACAGTTTCATACACATAAAGATCAAGCTTAAAGCGCTGAATACGAGGCATGAGGGGCAACGAACATCCTTCAAATGCAAAGTTAAAGGCAACATTGACATCTCTTGTCCGAGAGACAACAAAAAAAAAATTCATTGTGGTTTTATTCTGCGTTTGAGAGATTTTTTTTCATCGTTACAGAAATGGAAAAAAAAATTAAAAAACTGAGGCATACCATAAAATAAAAAAAAATATTCGATTTAGATAAACAACACCTTAAGAGAATACCGGTTGGTACCATTTCGTATCAGAATTCTCCATCTAAACGGCAATTACGTAAAATTAAGGGCAACCGTTGTAGGGAGAAGGCAAGATGTGAGAAGTACGTGGAGGATGCGACACGTTTCCGTAGGTCGCGACAATCAGAACTATGATGGCCGAAATTTCAGGGTCAGGGAGGTCAAAGAGTTGCCCTTTCAGAATTTAAGAACTCTGACACTCTCGTTTCACACTTCGAACTGCATGCAGGCGTGGCATACTTCAACATGATTTTGAAATTACCAGCTCCCTTTCGTTCTAGCCTGAGCTAGGACAGCAGTTTTTTTTTTAATGAGAAATGAGGGTGACGAGATATTTACTCACCTGAGCGTGATCCATAGCTGCCACGAAGAGCACAAACGCCATCCCCAAGAGATTCCATTTCGCCACCTCCAAATGGCGGGCCATCGCGCAACAAAAAACAAAGCAAACAGCCCTCCTAATTCCGCCGCCTAGTAATTCTCGTTCCGTGTTACACACCACTCCGCATCGGTCTCCCGTGCCCCAATCGTGAACTAAAAAGCGGCGCTTGGGCCGACTCCCTCCTGAAGCTTCCGAGCACCCCGGCTTTGCATATATACTCGAGGGGCGAGGAGGAAAGGGAGGCTCGAATGCCGTCCTCACTCTTCTCAGTCTACCGGTAGATAAAGTTACACCCGCTCTCTCAGCAGCAGAAGCAGCCGGCTGTGGATGTGACGCCGGGTTGTTGGGCCAATCCACCCTTGCACCATACGCCGGCAACGCACATGCCGCTACAGCCCGAAGGGAAGTGAAAGATGGGAGGAAGGGAAGGGAGTCGAACCCTCGCCTCTACTCCTGTCCGCGTGCGAACGCGTGTCGGTGATACGCGGTGACGGAGCTTGTCAAACACAGCGGAACTGCTGTTGTCTGCGCATTGTTTTTAACTGTGTCGCTCGGGGAAGGCCTGGCTCGTGAAGCGATTATCGGCCAATACCGGTGTATACTAGGGTTGACGTCGCGCCGACGTGTCACGCGTGGGCGGGCTTTGATTTTCTTTTCTAGAGTTGTCCATGTTTAAGGATGCCGTGGCATGACAATGACATTTCACCTATGATGCGTGCATCAGTGCATGTGCTTTACTGTACATGCACACGTCTACCTGAGCTAACTATGCATAGCCTATCGCTGCGTATTTAGAGCGGCTATGGAAAACTTTTTGAGCGCCATGGAAAAACATACCAAGTGGTTAGATTATGACGCCGCGGACATTTAAGCGAAATATAAACCACCACACGCAGCTCAGGACACAGAGTCATGCTTGCAAGCTGGCAGCCTCTTTTATTGTACTTTTGAAATAACCTGCCTGCGCTGAGTAAGGCGTCACATTTAAAGTTTTCAAAATGACTATTCTTTAGATAGCTTCAGGCGTCATATGATTGGTTTGATAGTTTGGGGGGGCTAACATCCCAAAGTGACTCAGGCTATGAGGGACATCGTAGTGAAGGGCTCCGGGATAATTTTGAAAACCTAGGGTTCTCTAACGTGCACTGACACCTCACAGTACACGGGCCTCTAGCATTTCGCCTGTATCGAAATTCGGCCGCAGCGGCCGGGATCGAACCAGCGTCTTTCGGGTCAGCAGCGGAGCGCTGTAACCACTGAGCTACCGCGGCGGCAGTGGCTCAGTGGTTATGGCGCTCGGCTGCTGACCCGAAAGACACGGGTTCGTTCCCGGCCGCTGCGGTCGAATTTCGATAGGCGCGAAATGCTAGAGGCCCGTGTACTGTGTGATGTCAGTGCACGTTAGAGAACCCCAGGTGGTCGATATTTCCGGAGCCCTTCACTACGGCGTCCCTTATAGTCTGAGTCGCTTTGGGACGTTAAACTCCCATAAACCGAACCACAGCATCAACAGCTCAAGATGGCAAAAAACAAAAAAACCAAAGGGCAGAGCTTTTGACGATAGCAAAAACGTTCATAAGAAAAAAATGGAAGGCTGTCGACGGGAAATCTGCGGATATATTGACTATTAAAGTAAAATCTTAAAATATATCATAAAATTGTGCTCATACTTTTCTGTTCAAAAATGTTTTTGTCCAGGTTGGGTTCGGTAAGGTTTAGGCTAAATAAGGTCCGCTTAAATAGGCACGAACGCTCAGAGGAACGACTCAGCTGTCATTCTCATGCATGAACTCACAAGCGGACACAATTTCAGGCGTCATTTTGCATTCCAATAAGCTTGCTTAACTGACTGGGCATTTAGTATTTTATGTATGTATTTTGGTAACCACAGGTCACTCTTGGTTTTGATTCAACGCATTTTTAATAATTAAAACATGATAATGCCGCTAATTCCCGACGCAAATGAACTACGGAACACCATTTCCTGCTCTTTTATCGAAGCACGGCAATTCTAACGGAAAATAAGGAGCGTAGTCCGCGTGTTTCGGCCGCAAGTTGAAAGCTGCTGTCGAGTGAAAACCACACTGAGGAGCAATCCTAACAGCTGCAGCGAAATCCACAGCAAGTCTGCATGACGTGCACCTTCTATAGCGGCAGCCCCTTGAGCCCCTCAGCCGCATCTTTCCCGGCTCACCTTTTAATACAGTATTCCGCTGAGAAACGATCCTCATTCTGGCCACAGCCGTGGATATATATCCTTGTGAGTGCGTGCTGAGGATCTGTGTTGAGACGTTGACGCGGAAGAACCAGTGCGCATGCGCATTCACCATTGCATTTGTTACAGTAGAAGAAGCCGAAGTCCGTCTTGTACATCGATAGGACTCCCGCAGGGTGGCGCAATGAATGCCGGGTAATCCCTTCACCGCCCACGCCAGAAGTACCCGAGCTCGCCCCGACCGGAGCATACCACGTGTTCTAAAAGCGCATTCGGGGAAGGGGCTCTCCTCTGCAGATTGGGTGGGATATTACGTAGCGGAGCATGTGGACGACTCCAGATCTGTTATTAGAATTCACCAAAAGACACTTGTCCGCACGCGGGGTGAATAAACGACGGGAATTGACAAGAAGCGGACAACGTGGACGCATGACAAAGTTGCTGAAGAAGAAGGATTTTGTTGCACATTAAAATACTAAATAGGTTTGTACAAGTCGTTTCTCACTGGTAACCTTCAGAAGGGTACTCTTCATGTTAAAAGCAATTTTGTTGCCCATATAACTAAATAGGTTTAAACACTGGTTTCTCATTGGTAATCTTCAGAAGGGTACCTTTTAGGTTAAAATTTGTTGCACAGGTCAGTATGTTGGTAACAGTGGTTTCTCATTGGTAACCTTCAGAAGGGTACCCTTAAGATCAAAAGCAATTTCGTAGCACATATAGCTAAATAGGTTTATAACAGTGGTTTCGAGCTGGTTACCTTCAAAAGGGTACCCTTCAGGTTAAAAGTTTGTTGCCCATATAACTAAATACGTTTATAACAGTGGTTTCTCACTGGTAGCCTTCAGAAGGGTACCTTTCAGGTCAAAAGGAAATTTGCTGCAGAGATAACTAAAACAGGTTTACAACAGTGGTTTCTCACTGGTAGCCTTCAGAAGGGTACCTTTCAGGTCAAAAGGAAATTTGCTGCAGAGATAACTAAAACAGGTTTACAACAGTGGTTTCTCACTGGTAGCCTTCAGAAGGGTACCTTTCAGGTCAAAAGGAAATTTGCTGCACAGATAACTAAAACAGGTTTACAACAGTGGTTTCAGGTTGGTAAGCTTCACAAGGGTACCATTCAGGTTAAAAACAATGTATTTTTTTTTACAGCACACACACTAGCATGCGCAAACACACACATTGAGCGTGTGCATCGATTTCTGTATACCCAAAGTCAGCAGGAAGAGTGAATGAGATGAGGATTAGCGCCAAAAGAAAATTATTTCCGCGCAGACCATCAGGCCAGTCAAGTGAAATTTTGTGTGCATGCAAGCTCCATCTGCCGGCGTCAATTCCAGGCGACTGAGTTCTCAAGGCAGCGCTACGAGTGCATTACTGAGCACCGGCATCACAAACTTTTTCTGCCGACTGTACGCACAGCTCAACAACCCTGAAAGGAGGAGTGGCTGGAGCCTTGACATCAGCGGTAGTTGGCACGATAAACGACGCGTTAGAAGAAGCGCATAGCTGCGCGCATTGTTGGAGGGTGTCCTCGGTGCGCGTTGAGCTTATCTCCTGCGTGTTATCTTCACCCCGTGCCCTATCTCTTCGCACCGAAGGAGAAAAAACTGTCACCATTGACGCGCTCTTGCATCTTAACAGCGGAACTTGGCGAAGGACGACGATAGGTGGGGAAATCCGAGGGGAGACGACGTAATACGTACCTTTTGAAAATATTTATCTATGCAATTGTTCCCAGCTGCGCACATTGTGAAGAGCTAGTGCGACAAGAGTGGACTGAGAGGGGACCTGCGTAAAAGAGATTAAATGATGAGGTAAATTTCCAGGAATGGAATACATGGAATTTAACACATTAAAGCAGCGTGCGAGTTGTGACGGGCTCTGTAGTGAAAGACCAGGATAATTTTGACCACTTGGGGTTGTTTAGTGGGCATGGACGTCATTCAGAATAAGGAGTTTTTGCATTCTGCGGCCACTGCAGCTCGGCAGCTGCGGTCGTGGATTCGACCCCGCAACCATGGGCTCTAGAGACTAACGCCATAATTACAAAGGCACCGCGGCGTGTGCATATCCATGGAAATGGATGGCGGGGTACACCCTTGTTACCGTGTTTATGTTTGGAGTATTCCAAACTTCCATCGCCTTGAACGGCAGAGCCGGCTGTTATACTTCTTTAGAGCGTTCGTTAGCAAATGAAAGTTCCAAACCATATATTAAGCCGCGCGATGCTGCACATGAGAACTATTTTGCCCAGAAGGAACTCTCATGTACGGCACGTACAGGTCTTTCAGACTCACTAATCACTACCAGCTTCCAGCAGTTAAGAAATATGTTGGGAACGATTAAAAGAAAAACATAAAACCGTTGTAAAAGTAAAGGCGCCAAAAAACCACACACACACACACACACACACAAGACAAGAGAACAAGACAAGACAAGAGACAAGAGTGTGTATATATGTATCTGTGGTGTGAAAAATAAACTAGTTGTGAGTGGCGCTCTGTCCCGTTCTCTTGTCTTGTGTGTGTGTGTGTGGTTTTTTGGCGCCTTTACTTTTACAATGAATTACCAACTAGCCCAGCAAGAAGTTCTCTTAAAATAAAACCGTTGTTGACTGAGGAAAGTTGTGGCCTAAGCAAAAAGAAATTTCCCTATAACCTTGGGCAAGAATCAGCCGCAAACTGAGCCGACCTTTGCCCAAAACTGGCCAAACTGTTTGGCCCAAGGTCGGGGACTGACACAGACATTAAAATGTCCACCATCGGCTACGAACGTCTCCCCGACTTTGGATGCTCACCTTACCACCACCTCTCAAGCAGGAATAAATCTACATGAAATAATAAACTATACTCACCCGTGCAAAACTACAGGATTACCACTATCACGAGCATCGCACCGCGGTGCAGGATTTTCGTTAAAACGTTAAAGCATTAAAACATTTTAGCTTGCCTCAGAATGTGCGTTGTCTTGCATTTTCAGGAGCATAAATGCGAATGGGAATGTATGTATAAGCCGCCTTAATTTGTAGCCCAGGGCTATGTGCTATACATTATAACACCTATTAAGCCGGTTTCACGCAATATGCTGTTTATTTACATGAATATTAGGTGCCTCACAAGTAGTAGCTGCCCGCGTTTGATACATATCGCATAAGACAAGTTTCGTCAATTAAAGCGAAAAAACCTACTTAGATGTGCTGAATCTAGCAGCAATATTGTGCAGGGTGCGTTTAATGCTTATGAATATTATTATATCGCACAGTGCACGGACACAGTATAGAATGTATGAAAAATATCCTTAACTTCCCTCCAGGATTTCGCTATTCAGTTTTTTTCTTGCAGTTAGCACAGTGATATTTCTTTACCTATGAAAGAAATTCCAGTGAATTTTGCGTAGTTTGTTAGATAAGTTTCTGCAGAGTGCAGCGCTGATCATTTTTGGTTGTGGTTCATTATTTTTCTGTGACGAAAGCCTCAAACACGGCAAAATACTTCCAGTGTTCCCGGTTTTCGAGGGAAAAAAATGTTTAGAAATCAACCGGGTTAACTCTCGCCCTCTACGGAAATTAGATTCACCTTAAATATTTTCAGGTATCTTCTCGTAATACATTATAAGTTATTCAAAACGTAATTCGGCAGAAACAGCAATCCGAGTAGAGGCTGCATTCCACCTCTGCATAGAGAATGCTTTTTCAGGCTTCAAAATCTTTCTTATAGGCAAAAACTAATTGCCGGTCATCTGTTACGCTACTTCTAGTCATCTTGCATTCATTAGTGAAAAACGCGAAATCTCGAACGCAGCGAATTCAGTTCCACGCACTGTAGTACACTGTCATTCGCAGAGCGTCAGCTCTGAGCTTCAGGAGCTCCTGTCGCACGGGATCGAGGTCCCCATTTGCGCTCAACTTATCTTTGTCAAAGACGGGCTTTTCGCATAAGTCGTGTGAGCAAGTACGGTCATTACTCGACACCACCGAAAGTAGAGACTCGTCAGCGAGCAATGCCATGTCTAACCCCGTGGCTGTTCAAATCTTTGGCAGCGGCTTCACACCTGAGGTGTGATGATGTCTGGGTGTCAACCGGTATATGCTCACTCGCAAGGTGGTGGGGTGTCGAGGTAGCAGGGGGCTGCACAGAGTTAGGTTGGGTGAAGGGGGGGTCAGATGAGATTAGGAAGTTTTCAGGGACATGGTGATTGCAAGTTTCGCAGGACAAGGATTAATTGGGGATCAGTATGAGAGAGACCTTTATCCTGCGCGGGTAGTGGGGCTAGTGAAGAAGATGTCGGAGGAAACGACGCGTGTGAGGACGCAGGAAATAGAGGAATATTTGTCGTTACGTAACGCAGTTAAAAGAGTCCACGCTTTTATTGCTTGTTTTTGGTGTCCCGCTTAACTATATATAGAAATTAGCGGTAGTCAAAGGACTGAAGAGGAACGTTGGGAAGGGGTGTGAGCCATTGAACAAAAGGTCACAACGGACGGAGGTTCGAAATCTGAATCTGTTTCATTATATTAGCGCCAATACCCAGATGCTACACGTGTTTTGTGGCTGGCAACTGATTTTGTACTGTGTTGAATGAAGAAACAACTTTGATGGTTAAGTTGGTAAGGTCCTAGACTAGGAATAATCAGAAATATGTCACAATAAGGGCCTAAAATTAACATCGTAACTGAAATGTTCACTTCTGTGACAAAATGAGGCAGCATTGTGGTTACAGACTTGTGTTACGACATTACTAGGGTCAACAAACTGTACTGTCCTCGAACGAATAAGCACCACTTACATGTTTTGCAGCAAAGGTAACTGCATATTCGATCAAACTGCACCGGATTCCATGTGCTTTAACATGACACTCAATACGAATTCCCACCCGTGTACTGTTAAAAAGCAACATTTTTTGGGCTCCAAACGACCTCATCTTTCATCGATCTCACATTTAGCTCTCTGTCCCCAAAGTCCCATGACGCCTCCGAAGCTTACTAATGCAAAATTCTGGCAGCGTTTATAATTTCCGATTGTTCATCGATAAATTCACCTTTACTGCTTCGTGCAGATCAGCTCAGGTTTCTTGCACAAAGCGGACAAAACAGATTGTCCTTCGCTTCTGAAGTATCTGGCTCCTAACCAAGAATTATCGGCCAAGGTCACCTAAAGGTATCGGTATCCGTGGTACTATTGCGTAGACTTTCATATGTAGGCATTGTTCTAACCAGGCATATCGTGTGGTTGGGCAACGTACATACATCATAGTTCGACTTGCGAGGAACGGCGTGGGCTTTCTACGTAGCGGACATTTTCTTAGAAACTACGCCCGTTGCATTCGATGAATCGTTCCGTTACTCGTGCGGATATCGGCGTTCGGACGGCCCATTTGCTACCTGCATGGCGCCCTACGCCCACTTCCTTTTTATATGACGACCCTAAAGTGGCTCTGACATCAGCGCACTTGTTTTTCAGCATGACAATTGAAAGAGAAAAGCTACTGCAGCGGAAAGCTATTTCCTTCACTTCTGTGCCGTTCCCTCCTGTCTTGGTTAGCCACAACTCAACCAGATTGGTTCTGTGTGTCTCGCTGAATTGAGAAGAGACGCGCAAACGAAATGGTGGTTACCTGGTCAAACATTGGTTGTTAAAAATTCTGCCTAATGGGCAAGGCTAAAGACACACTGACCAAGGGCTGGTAGGAGATGTCGTTCTGGTCCGGAAGGTCGTGGCTTCGCTCTGGTTCATTCATTCTCATTAGCGCTTGGTCAGACGTGGACGTCTCGTAGTTTCGCAAGCTGGTGGCTCTATGTAAGCGGTCTCAGGCCGTTTCTTGATGCCTGATGCCTGACCGCAAGACGATCGTGTTGACGGCATGACAGTATGTTTCACATGACAAGAGCACGGGTTAGTTGACTTATGAGCACGAGTTTCTTTTAATTCTGTCCGTAGGAGATGGTGCTGCCTAATAACGACTGTGTTCACTTGTAAGTTGGCACTGAGGCCATCCTCTCCTTACTTACAGATAAGCTCATTGAGTACAGTGTAAAATTCGATGCAGGCTGTGGCGCAGTAAACGGTTGTCGGAACCTCACCGAACAGAGGATATTAACGGACGCATGAATATAGTATACACACTTCCTTTTCATTTTAGAAACTCAGCATTACTCCGTGAGAGCGTAGAAAATATGTTTGTGTGCCTGCTCGTTTGCATAAGCGTTGCCTGAATTTTGCTTCGAAACAAATTTACTATTTTTTGTTATAATGTCCAGTTTTCACAGGTTACATACTATGTTTTCGTGATAGTTTTTAGTTTTATGAAAATATAGTAGTATTACCTCACCCCAACTGCGCACTGTGACCAGACAGGATGACGACTGTTCAGAATACATCGACGCTGATGCTAACGGGATGGTAAATCGGGTCAGAATCAGAATCAGAACAGAACCAGAACATTTATTCACGCAGAAATTGTTACAGAAGTTGCTGCGTCGTCATCTGCATCCTTAGCCGCTATAGCTAGTGATGGATCCATTACAAACATTATCAGAGTTAAACAATCACTATATGGAGCATTGCTATGAACAACATGTGTTGATGCATCAAATTCCTTGTTGAGATAGTGCCGTTTTCGTTTAGACACAAAGTTCGACGTGTATTTCATGTCACACGGAACGGTATTCCATATTTTAGCCCCTATAAAAGACATTGAGCGCCGGCCGTATATGTTGTGAGCTATGGGTAAATTGAAATTATTATGTTGTACCTGCCTAGTGTCACGTTTGGGAGAGATGAATATGGAAGAAGGAAGTGGAGAGTTCGTGCTAATTATCTGATGGACTAAAATGGCCGTTTTGTACTCACGTACATTGGTGAATGGAATTGTGCTTAATTCATCAAAAAGAGATTTTATTGCTCTCCGGTCATCTGGTCTATGTAATAGGAAGGCAAGTAGATTTGCACAATGAGTTAACTTGGATAAAATTTATTCTCTCTCTCTCTTCGTGACTTGGCAATTTGATGCTTTTAGTTAGAGGTGTTAACGATTTTTAACTTAATTCTTTGCTCCTAAAAGTATTGTTTGGTGTTGAAGAGCAAAGTGGTTTGAGGCCAACCTCAAGGAAATGAAGAAAAAGGAAGGAAACTGTTCTGCTGAAAAGCATCCCGGACGGAATCGCAGGGGCTGTAGTCGCTGTTTCAGAGACGCACAAGACTTTCTTTTTCCGCGTTGAAAGCTTCTTAACTCTTCACTCATCCGCTTCCCTGCGTCAATACCTGACGTCAGAGGTGAGTGTACGGGGTCTCCGCACGTATCACACGACGCCCGTACGCCGCTTCGTCTGGGAACGCGCCGGATTTCCACTTCCGACCGTCTACCCTCGCCTTCCGAGCCGACGGCACGTGCAGAGAGCCACGTGTACCGCATCCACCCCGCTATAGGTCGCATCGCGTGTCAAAATCGGTAATAAAAAATATTGAGTTTCTCAGGTGCCTCTAGTTGACGTACAGGCATGAACCGGAGCAAAAAAAAATATGCTTAATTCATGCTCCAAGCTCTCTTGGTATTTCTCGATATCAAACGCACATCTACTGGCAACAGGGGACAAACTATCTTCACAAAAGGATTGAGTCAGTGTTTGTCTCTCAAAACGGTGCCATGAAAAAACCATCTTCCAGCATAAAGACGAGAAGGACTACAGTTTTAGTAGCGCCGTTTACTAAGCGTCTACTTGTGACAGCGGCGAATAACATCTTGTTTTTTTGAGTGGCACCGTTTCTAACTACGCGGACCTGTCTATGCGCGTCGAAGCTATAGTCATGTTGTTGTTGCATTTGTTTACCTCAGTAAACATGGTACATTCCCACGCGGAGGGATTGACCAAGATACGGCGCTGAATGCCAAAGAATTATTTGGGCGGGAAAAAAAGAGGTGAGGCAGCGAAGGAGAATAGTGGAATGACTGAAACTACAAAAAAAAAACTTAATTGCTGAAAAATTTAAATAAATTACCCAAACTTGTAGTACCAGGATAAAATACATATTTCGGACATGCGGCAGAATTATGGTCATGTTCGTACCTTTACCTTATTTTTTTTCCTTCATGGGTCTAATTTTGTTGGGCTACGTCTGTATGCGAGTAAGTACGGTACCTCCTTCGTTGCAAGCCCGTGTGCCGTTATCGCGGACCGTGCACCTTGCCGTTCGCCCTCGTAAAACACCAAAGGTGCAAACATGCGCAGTGATAGTGACAGCATCGCTGATTCCGCAGGGAAAGAACGGGCAGGCTCTGGCAAAGATCACCCCCTTTATTGCGCCCTATCTTCGAGGTTTGCATAACAGCAGCAAAATACAAACGGCTGCTCACATTGTCCGTTAAAGCGTTAGACAATGATGGGCGGTACAGTTGTTTTTGGAGGCAGAAGATATTTTCACGTTGCCTACACATATGTGCCCATGTTATGGCACACCCTAGATCACACCTAAGCAGCAGCTTTGTGGACAGAGAGTATCGATGTTTCTAATATCTGTACAGTACATTTGCAGAGAGCCCTATCATGGTCGCTTGGTAGCAACAGCTTGCAACTCCGAGAAATGATGCTTGCGGACACAGGACGTAATAAAGGTGCACCATAGAACTGGTCGGGTTGTGTCGACTTTTGCACAAGGCTCTCTACCCTTTATTTCCAATTAGCTCTAGGTGGAACAACCAGCGGCCAGTATCCCCCCTCGCCCCTCCACACCGACAACTTTTTAAATTTAATTATTCCGCCTCAAGCTCTGACACCTTGTGATATGTGTCGTTCCTTAGAATCGATCTGTTGCCCTAGCAGACAAATTAGGATCAGTTCTCCGGATAACATCCACATTCAACGTCTATTTCCAAGTTTTAATCTACTCATTACCCTCAGCGTCAATCGCTTTTTTCCGTTGAGGCATAATTAACTAGAGCTCGGCCTATATTACATTGCGTTCTGTTTCTTTGTATCGGTTACACCTTTATCATTTTATCAATGCACATTCAAGCGCTGTTGTTAGGTTCCAAGTTTCAGATAGCCTCAAAGAAAAAGAAATATTGTTGAGGTTATTTTACTCCACAGCAGGCAGAAACTGCGCAAGAACCCGTTTAGTAATGCTTCAGGTACCCACGTACGGTAGCAAGCATGACAGCAGTGTTGAGGGGAAGTGCCCGACACTGCGTTGGTTTATTTGCTCATCAACGATGAACTCACTGTACATAAGTGGGCGATGATGCTTATAGTGCACTACCTTTCACTGGTTATTTGGTGGAAAAAAAAAACTGGCTTGATCCATTTAAGCCAAACCATTTGACCATCCCTTATCGCGTTCTCACAGCCTTCCAGTGGTAATTCTCCATAGATTCTGCCTACCGACGAGATCCAGGAAAGAGGTTTAACTTTGTGCCAAAAATCTGGGTGCACACTTCAACGTGTAGTTGACTTCTCCTAGCTCTCACTCTCCCTCTCGTTTCCTGCTTTCGTTCCTATCTTGTCTTTCCGTATACCTCCTTCGTCATGTTACCGTTACCATCTCACGCGCATTCTCTCCCGTTAATGACTAATTAACCGCAGGAAGAATAGCAGTGCAATAAAGAAAACACAAAAAACCTTTGATGAAGAAAATTATGCAACATTCGTCGAATTCCTCTCAAGATGGCGCAATGCTTTAATACATTTTCTTTCAATCCGTCAAGATTCCGCACATATGAAGCAACTTGTGGGCGACCGTCTTTTTTTGCTCATTTCAAATATACTGCCATAATCGAAGGGAATTCGATATGTCACGATACATCCGTGATCACTTAAATCATTTACCTTCAAACACTCTTGAGTCAAGAGTGTTTAAAGACAAATGATTTATTCACGTGGATAGAGGGTCAAGAGTCTTGACCCTCTATCCACGTCCCCTGCCGCCTCACTGCAAGGTTGCTCGCCGGAGAGTGTACGGCGGCGATGTGGTCTCCATAACAACCTTTCACTTTCACCTCCTCATGGCACAGAATTTCTTGACCGCCTTGCAGTGCTTTTTTTTTAGGGAGGTTCTAAGCTCAGGATACATCAGTGCGAGTCTGATCGTTCATGAACTCTGGCCCAAGAGGTCAACATCTCAC